>NC_092010.1:28713040-28860599 GCF_044704955.1 Pristiophorus japonicus | reverse complement strand
GCTGAGGTTGCACTCACTCCCACAACACACAGCACCCCCATCAGGGTGGAGGGTGCACTCACTCCCCACACACACAGCGCCCCTCAGGCGATGCTGTACTCACTACCCACACACAACAATGCTCCCTCAGGGCGGAGCTGCACTCACTGCCCACACACAATCCGCCACCGCAGGGCAGTGGCTGCATTCACTCCACACAGACACACGCAAAGCGCCCCCCTCAGGGCGAATGCTGTACTCAATCTCCACACACAAACAATGCTCCCCTCAGGGTGGAGGCTGCACTCACTGCCCACACACACACAGCGTCCCCCTCAGGACAGAGGCTGCACTCACTCCCCACACACACATACAGCGCCCCCTTCAGGGCGGGAGGCTGCACTCACTCCCACACACACACACACACACCAGCGCCCCCTCAGGGCGGAGGCTGCACTCACTGACCGCACTCACATACAGCGCCCCCTCAGGGCGGAGGCTGCACTCACTCCCACACACACAGCGCCCCCCTCAGGGCGGAGGCTGCACTCACTCCCACACACACGCACCCCATCAGGGCGGAGGCTGCACTTACTCCCCACACACACACACAGCGCCCCCCTCAGGGCTGAGGTTGCACTCACTCCCCACACACACACACAGCGCCCGCTTCACAGTGGAGGCTGCACTAGCTGCACACAGACATACACACAGCACCCCCTTCAGGGTGGAGGCTGCAATCACTCCCCCAACACATACGCAGCGCCCCGTCAGTGTGATCGGCTGCACTCACTCCCCCACACACACATCGCCCCTCAGGGCGGAGACTACGATCACTCCCCACACACACACAGACACACACACTCACACACACACACAGCACTCCCCTCAGTGTGGAGGTTGCACTCACTCCCCAAACACACACACACACAGCGCCCCTCTCAGGGCGGAGATTGCACTCACTCCCCACACACACTCCGCCGCCGCAGGGCAGTGGCTGCACTCACTCCACACAGACACATGCAAAGCGTCCCCTCAGGCGAATGCTGTACCCACTCCCCACACACAAACAATGCTCCTCAGGGCGCAGGCTGCACTCACTGCCCACACACACACACAGCGACCCCCTCAGGACAGAGGCTGCACTCACTTCCCACACACACAGCTCCCCCCTCAGGGTGGAGGCTGCACTCACTGCCCGCACACACACACACAGCGCCCCCTTCAGGGCGGAGGCTGCACTCACTGCCCGCACACACTCAGCGCCCCCTCAGGTCGGAGGTTGCACTCATTCCTCACACACACACACACAGCGCCCCCCTCAGGGCGGAGGCTGCACTCACTGCCCGCACACACACAGCGGCCCCATCAGGACGGAGGCTGCACTCACACCCCACACACACATACAGCGCCCCCCTTGGTGCAGATGCTGCACTCACTCCCCACACACACATCGCTCCCTCAGGGCGGAGGCTGCACTCACTCCCCACACACACACAGCGCTCCCCTCAGGGTGGAGGCTGCACTCACACCCCACACACAAACACACACAGCGGCCCCATCAGGGCGGAGGTTGCACTCACTCCCCACACACACACACACACAGCGCCCCCCTCAGAGCGGAAGCTGACTCACACCCCACACACACACACACACACACACACACAGCGCCCCCATCAGGGTGGAGGCTGCACTCACTCCCCACACACACACACACCGCTCCACTCAGAGCGGAGACTGCACTCACTCCCCACACAGACACAGTGCCCCCCTCAGAGTGGAGGCTGTACTCTCTCCCCACACACACACACATAAAGCGCCCCCTCAGGGCGGAGGCTGTACTCTCTCCCCACACACACACACACAGCGCCCCCTCAGAGTGGAGGCTGCACACACTGTCCACACACACACACACATCGCCTCCTCAGGGCGGAGGCTGCACTCACTCCCCACACACATACACAGCGCCCCCTCAGGGCGGAGGCTGTATTCTCTCCCCACACACGCACACCCAGCGCCTCCCTCAGGGCTGAGGCTGCACTCACTCCCCACACACACACAGCGCCCCCTTCAGAGTGGAGGCTGCACTCACTCCCCACACACACATTGCCCCCTCAGGGTGAAGGCTGCACTCACTCCCCACACACATACAGCGCCCCCTTAGGGCAGAGGCTGCACTCACTCCCCACACACACACACACAGCGCCCCCCTCTGAGCGGAGGCTGCACTCACTCCCCACACACACACAGACTCACACACACACACACACACACACAGCGCCCCCCCACCCTCAGGGCGGAGACTGCACTCACTGCCCGCACACACACACAGCGCCCCCTTCAGAGTGGAGGCTGCACTCACTCCCCACACACACATCGGCCCCTCAGGGCAGAGGCTGCGCTCACTCCCCACACACACACAGACTCACACATACACACACACAGCGCCCCCCTCAGGGCGGAGGCTGCACTCACTGCCCGCACACACACACAGCGTCCCCCTCAGTGCGGAGGCTGCACTTACTCCCCACACACACACACAGCGCCCCCCTCAGGGCTGAGTTTCCACTCACTCCCCACACACACACACACAGCGCCCCCTTCACAGTGGAGGCTGCACTAGCTGCACACACACATACACACAGCGCCCCCTTCAGGGTGGAGGCTGCAATCACTCCCCACACACACACACAGCGCCCGCCTCAGGGCGGACGTGGCACTCACTCCCCACACACACACACACAGCACCCCCCTGTGAGCGGAGCCTGCACTCACTCCCCACATACACACACACACACAGCGCCCCCATCAGGGTGGAGGCTGCACTCACGCCCCACACACCCAGCGTCCCTCTCAGGACTGAGGCTGCACTCACTCCACACACACACATTGCCCCTCAGGGCGTAGGCTGCACTCACTACCCACACAGACACACATACACACACACACACACAGAACGCCCACCTCAGGGCGGAGGCAGCACTCACTGCCCACACACAATCCGCCACCGCAGGGCAGTGGCTGCACTCACTCCACACAGACACACGCAAAGCGCCCCCCTCAGGGCGAATGCTGTACTCAATCTCCACACACAAACAATGCTCCCCTCAGGGCGAAGGCTGCACTCATTGCCCACACATGTACAGCGCCCCCCTTAGGGTGGAGGCTGCACTCACTCCCAACACACACACAGCGCCCCCCTCAGGGCGGAGCTGGCACTCACTCCCCACACACACATCGCCCCCGAAGGGCGGAGGCAGCACTCACTCCACACACACACAGCACCCCACTCAGGGTGGAGGCTGCACTCACTGCCCGCACACACATACAGCGCAGCCCTCAGTGCGGAGGCTGCACTCACTCCCCACACACATACACAGCGCCCCCTCAGGGCGGAGGCTGCACTTACACCCCACACACACACCCAGCGCCCCCCTCAGGGCTGAGGTTGCACTCACTCCCCACACACACAGCACCCCCATCAGGGTGGAGGGTGCACTCACTCCCACACACACAGCGCCCCCCTCAGGGCGAATGCTGTACTCACTACCCACACACAAACAATGCTCCCCTCAGGGCGGAGGCTGCACTCACTGCCCACACACAATCCGCCACCGCAGGGCAGTGGCTGCATTCACTCCACACAGACACACGCAAAGCGCCCCCCTCAGGGCGAATGCTGTACTCAATCTCCACACACAAACAATGCTCCCCTCAGGGTGGAGGCTGCACTCACTGCCCACACACACACAGCGTCCCCCTCAGGACAGAGGCTGCACTCACTCCCCACACACACATACAGCGCCCCCTTCAGGGCGGAGGCTGCACTCACTCCCCACACACACACACACACACAGCGCCCCCCTCAGGGCGGAGGCTGCACTCACTGACCGCACTCACATACAGCGCCCCCTCAGGGCGGAGGCTGCACTCACTCCCCACACACACAGCGCCCCCCTCAGGGCGGAGGCTGCACTCACTCCCCACACACACAGCACCCCCATCAGGGCGGAGGCTGCACTTACTCCCACACACACACACAGCGCCCCCCTCAGGGCTGAGGTTGCACTCACTCCCCACACACACACACAGCGCCCGCTTCACAGTGGAGGCTGCACTAGCTGCACACAGACATACACACAGCACCCCCTTCAGGGTGGAGGCTGCAATCACTCCCCCAACACATACGCAGCGCCCCGTCAGTGTGATTGGCTGCACTCACTCCCCCCACACACGCATCGCCCCCTCAGGGCGGAGACTACGATCACTCCCCACACACACACAGACACACACACACTCACACACACACACAGCACTCCCCTCAGTGTGGAGGTTGCACTCACTCCCCAAACACACACACACACAGCGCCCCTCTCAGGGCGGAGATTGCACTCACTCCCCACACACACTCCGCCGCCGCAGGGCAGTGGCTGCACTCACTCCACCACACAGACACATGCAAAGCGTCCCCTCAGGGCGAATGCTGTACCCACTCCCCACACACAAACAATGCTCCCTCAGGGCGCAGGCTGCACTCACTGCCCACACACACACACAGCGACCCCCTCAGGACAGAGGCTGCACTCACTTCCCACACACACAGCTCCCCCCTCAGGGTGGAGGCTGCACTCACTGCCCGCACACACACACACAGCGCCCCCTTCAGGGCGGAGGCTGCACTCACTGCCCGCACACACTCAGCGCCCCCTCAGGTCGGAGGTTGCACTCATTCCTCACACACACACACACAGCGCCCCCCTCAGGGCGGAGGCTGCACTCACTGCCCGCACACACACAGCGGCCCCATCAGGACGGAGGCTGCACTCACACCCCACACACACATACAGCGCCCCCCTTGGTGCAGATGCTGCACTCACTCCCCACACACACATCGCTCCCTCAGGGCGGAGGCTGCACTCACTCCCCACACACACACAGCGCTCCCCTCAGGGTGGAGGCTGCACTCACACCCCACACACAAACACACACAGCGGCCCCATCAGGGCGGAGGTTGCACTCACTCCCCACACACACACACACACAGCGCCCCCCTCAGAGCGGAAGCTGACTCACCCCCACACACACACACACACACACACACACAGCGCCCCCATCAGGGTGGAGGCTGCACTCACTCCCCACACACACACACACCGCTCCACTCAGAGCGGAGACTGCACTCACTCCCCACACAGACACAGTGCCCCCCTCAGAGTGGAGGCTGTACTCTCTCCCCACACACACACACACAGCGCCCCCTCAGAGTGGAGGCTGCATACACTGTCCACACACACACACACATCGCCTCCTCAGGGCGGAGGCTGCACTCACTCCCCACACACATACACAGCGCCCCCTCAGGGCGGAGGCTGTATTCTCTCCCCACACACGCACACCCAGCGCCTCCCTCAGGGCTGAGGCTGCACTCACTCCCCACACACACACAGCGCCCCCTTCAGAGTGGAGGCTGCACTCACTCCCCACACACACATTGCCCCCTCAGGGTGAAGGCTGCACTCACTCCCCACACACATACAGCGCCCCCTTAGGGCAGAGGCTGCACTCACTCCCCACACACACACACACAGCGCCCCCCTCTGAGCGGAGGCTGCACTCACTCCCCACACACACACAGACTCACACACACACACACACACACAGCGCCCCCCCCACCCTCAGGGTGGAGGCTGCACTCACGCCCCACACACACCCAGCGTCCCTCTCAGGACTGAGGCTGCACTCACTCCACACACACACATTGCCCCCTCAGGGCGTAGGCTGCACTCACTACCCACACAGACACACATACACACACACACACACAGAACGCCCACCTCAGGGCGGAGGCAGCACTCACTGCCCACACACAATCCGCCACCGCAGGGCAGTGGCTGCACTCACTCCACACAGACACACGCAAAGCGCCCCCCTCAGGGCGAATGCTGTACTCAATCTCCACACACAAACAATGCTCCCCTCAGGGCAAAGGCTGCACTCATTGCCCACACATGTACAGCGCCCCCCTTAGGGTGGAGGCTGCACTCACTCCCAACACACACACAGCGCCCCCCTCAGGGCGGAGCTGGCACTCACTCCCCACACACACATCGCCCCCGAACGGCGGAGGCAGCACTCACTCCACACACACACAGCACCCCACTCAGGGTGGAGGCTGCACTCACTGCCCGCACACACATACAGCGCAGCCCTCAGTGCGGAGGCTGCACTCACTCCCCACACACATACACAGCGCCCCCTCAGGGCGGAGGCTGCACTTACACCCCACACACACACCCAGCGCCCCCCTCAGGGCTGAGGTTGCACTCACTCCCCACACACACAGCACCCCCATCAGGGTGGAGGGTGCACTCACTCCCCACACACACAGCGCCCCCCTCAGGGCGAATGCTGTACTCACACCCACACACAAACAATGCTCCCTCAGGGCGGAGGCTGCACTCACTGCCCACACACAATCCGCCACCGCAGGGCAGTGGCTGCATTCACTCCACACAGACACACGCAAAGCGCCCCCCTCAGGGCGAATGCTGTACTCAATCTCCACACACAAACAATGCTCCCCTCAGGGTGGAGGCTGCACTCACTGCCCACACACACACAGCGTCCCCCTCAGGACAGAGGCTGCACTCACTCCCCACACACACATACAGCGCCCCCTTCAGGGCGGAGGCTGCACTCACTCCCCACACACACACACACACACAGCGCCCCCCTCAGGGCGGAGGCTGCACTCACTGACCGCACTCACATACACGCGCCCCCTCAGGGCGGAGGCTGCACTCACTCCCCACACACACAGCGCCCCCCTCAGGGCGGAGGCTGCACTCACTCCCCACACACACAGCACCCCCATCAGGGCGGAGGCTGCACTTACTCCCCACACACACACACAGCGCCCCCCTCAGGGCTGAGGTTGCACTCACTCCCACACACACACACAGCGCCCGCTTCACAGTGGAGGCTGCACTAGCTGCACACAGACATACACACAGCACCCCCTTCAGGGTGGAGGCTGCAATCATCACTCCCCCAACACATACGCAGCGCCCCGTCAGTGTGATCGGCTGCACTCACTCCCCCCACACACACATCGCCCCCTCAGGGCGGAGACTACGATCACTCCCCACACACACACAGACACACACACACTCACACACACACACAGCACTCCCCTCAGTGTGGAGGTTGCACTCACTCCCCAAACACACACACACACAGCGCCCCTCTCAGGGCGGAGATTGCACTCACTCCCCACACACACTCCGCCGCCGCAGGGCAGTGGCTGCACTCACTCCACACAGACACATGCAAAGCGTCCCCTCAGGGCGAATGCTGTACCCACTCCCCACACACAAACAATGCTCCCTCAGGGCGCAGGCTGCACTCACTGCCCACACACACACACAGCGACCCCCTCAGGACAGAGGCTGCACTCACTTCCCACACACACAGCTCCCCCCTCAGGGTGGAGGCTGCACTCACTGCCCGCACACACACACACAGCGCCCCCTTCAGGGCGGAGGCTGCACTCACTGCCCGCACACACTCAGCGCCCCCTCAGGTCGGAGGTTGCACTCATTCCTCACACACACACACACAGCGCCCCCCTCAGGGCGGAGGCTGCACTCACTGCCCGCACACACACAGCGGCCCCATCAGGACGGAGGCTGCACTCACACCCCACACACACATACAGCGCCCCCCTTGGTGCAGATGCTGCACTCACTCCCCACACACACATCGCTCCCTCAGGGCGGAGGCTGCACTCACTCCCCACACACACACAGCGCTCCCCTCAGGGTGGAGGCTGCACTCACACCCCACACACAAACACACACAGCGGCCCCATCAGGGCGGAGGTTGCACTCACTCCCCACACACACACACACACAGCGCCCCCCTCAGAGCGGAAGCTGACTCACACCCCACACACACACACACACACACACACACAGCGCCCCCATCAGGGTGGAGGCTGCACTCACTCCCCACACACACACACACCGCTCCACTCAGAGCGGAGACTGCACTCACTCCCCACACAGACACAGTGCCCCCCTCAGAGTGGAGGCTGTACTCTCTCCCCACACACACACACATAAAGCGCCCCCTCAGGGCGGAGGCTGTACTCTCTCCCCACACACACACACACAGCGCCCCCTCAGAGTGGAGGCTGCACACACTGTCCACACACACACACACATCGCCTCCTCAGGGCGGAGGCTGCACTCACTCCCCACACACATACACAGCGCCCCCTCAGGGCGGAGGCTGTATTCTCTCCCCACACACGCACACCCAGCGCCTCCCTCAGGGCTGAGGCTGCACTCACTCCCCACACACACACAGCGCCCCCTTCAGAGTGGAGGCTGCACTCACTCCCCACACACACATTGCCCCCTCAGGGTGAAGGCTGCACTCACTCCCCACACACATACAGCGCCCCCTTAGGGCAGAGGCTGCACTCACTCCCCACACACACACACACAGCGCCCCCCTCTGAGCGGAGGCTGCACTCACTCCCCACACACACACAGACTCACACACACACACACACACACAGCGCCCCCCCCACCCTCAGGGCGGAGACTGCACTCACTGCCCGCACACACACACAGCGCCCCCTTCAGAGTGGAGGCTGCACTCACTCCCCACACACACATCGGCCCCTCAGGGCAGAGGCTGCGCTCACTCCCCACACACACACAGACTCACACATACACACACACAGCGCCCCCCCTCAGGGCGGAGGCTGCACTCACTGCCCGCACACACACACAGCGTCCCCCTCAGTGCGGAGGCTGCACTCACTCCCCACACACACACACAGCGCCCCCCTCAGGGCTGAGTTTCCACTCACTCCCCACACACACACACACACAGCGCCCCCTTCACAGTGGAGGCTGCACTAGCTGCACACACACATACACACAGCGCCCCCTTCAGGGTGGAGGCTGCAATCACTCCCCACACACACACACAGCGCCCGCCTCAGGGCGGACGTGGCACTCACTCCCCACACACACACACACAGCACCCCCCTGTGAGCGGAGCCTGCACTCACTCCCCACATACACACACACACACAGCGCCCCCATCAGGGTGGAGGCTGCACTCACGCCCCACACACACCCAGCGTCCCTCTCAGGACTGAGGCTGCACTCACTCCACACACACACATTGCCCCCTCAGGGCGTAGGCTGCACTCACTACCCACACAGACACACATACACACACACACACACAGAACGCCCACCTCAGGGCGGAGGCAGCACTCACTGCCCACACACAATCCGCCACCGCAGGGCAGTGGCTGCACTCACTCCACACAGACACACGCAAAGCGCCCCCCTCAGGGCGAATGCTGTACTCAATCTCCACACACAAACAATGCTCCCCTCAGGGCGAAGGCTGCACTCATTGCCCACACATGTACAGCGCCCCCCTTAGGGTGGAGGCTGCACTCACTCCCAACACACACACAGCGCCCCCCTCAGGGCGGAGCTGGCACTCACTCCCCACACACACATCGCCCCCGAAGGGCGGAGGCAGCACTCACTCCACACACACACAGCACCCCACTCAGGGTGGAGGCTGCACTCACTGCCCGCACACACATACAGCGCAGCCCTCAGTGCGGAGGCTGCACTCACTCCCCACACACATACACAGCGCCCCCTCAGGGCGGAGGCTGCACTTACACCCCACACACACACCCAGCGCCCCCCTCAGGGCTGAGGTTGCACTCACTCCCCACACACACAGCACCCCCATCAGGGTGGAGGGTGCACTCACTCCCCACACACACAGCGCCCCCCTCAGGGCGAATGCTGTACTCACTACCCACACACAAACAATGCTCCCCTCAGGGCGGAGGCTGCACTCACTGCCCACACACAATCCGCCACCGCAGGGCAGTGGCTGCATTCACTCCACACAGACACACGCAAAGCGCCCCCCTCAGGGCGAATGCTGTACTCAATCTCCACACACAAACAATGCTCCCCTCAGGGTGGAGGCTGCACTCACTGCCCACACACACACAGCGTCCCCCTCAGGACAGAGGCTGCACTCACTCCCCACACACACATACAGCGCCCTCTTCAGGGCGGAGGCTGCACTCACTCCCCACACACACACACACACACAGAGCCCCCCTCAGGGCGGAGGCTGCACTCACTGACCGCACTCACATACAGCGCCCCCCTCAGGGCGGAGGCTGCACTCACTCCCCACACACACAGCGCCCCCCTCAGGGCGGAGGCTGCACTCACTCCCCACACACACAGCACCCCCATCAGGGCGGAGGCTGCACTTACTCCCCACACACACACACAGCGCCCCCCTCAGGGCTGAGGTTGCACTCACTCCCCACACACACACACAGCGCCCGCTTCACAGTGGAGGCTGCACTAGCTGCACACAGACATACACACAGCACCCCCTTCAGGGTGGAGGCTGCAATCACTCCCCCAACACATACGCAGCGCCCCTTCAGTGTGATCGGCTGCACTCACTCCCCCCACACATACATCGCCCCCTCAGGGCGGAGACTACGATCACTCCCCACACACACACAGACACACACACACTCACACACACACACAGCACTCCCCTCAGTGTGGAGGTTGCACTCACTCCCCAAACACACACACACACAGCGCCCCTCTCAGGGCGGAGATTGCACTCACTCCCCACACACACTCCGCCGCCGCAGGGCAGTGGCTGCACTCACTCCACACAGACACATGCAAAGCGTCCCCTCAGGGCGAATGCTGTACCCACTCCCCACACACAAACAATGCTCCCTCAGGGCGCAGGCTGCACTCACTGCCCACACACACACACAGCGACCCCCTCAGGACAGAGGCTGCACTCACTTCCCACACACACAGCTCCCCCCTCAGGGTGGAGGCTGCACTCACTGCCCGCACACACACACACAGCGCCCCCTTCAGGGCGGAGGCTGCACTCACTGCCCGCACACACTCAGCGCCCCCTCAGGTCGGAGGTTGCACTCATTCCTCACACACACACACACAGCGCCCCCCTCAGGGCGGAGGCTGCACTCACTGCCCGCACACACACAGCGGCCCCATCAGGACGGAGGCTGCACTCACACCCCACACACACATACAGCGCCCCCCTTGGTGCAGATGCTGCACTCACTCCCCACACACACATCGCTCCCTCAGGGCGGAGGCTGCACTCACTCCCCACACACACACAGCGCTCCCCTCAGGGTGGAGGCTGCACTCACACCCCACACACAAACACACACAGCGGCCCCATCAGGGCGGAGGTTGCACTCACTCCCCACACACACACACAGCGCCCCCCTCAGAGCGGAAGCTGACTCACACCCCACACACACACACACACACACACACACAGCGCCCCCATCAGGGTGGAGGCTGCACTCACTCCCCACACACACACACACCGCTCCACTCAGAGCGGAGACTGCACTCACTCCCCACACAGACACAGTGCCCCCCTCAGAGTGGAGGCTGTACTCTCTCCCCACACACACACACATAAAGCGCCCCCTCAGGGTGGAGGCTGTACTCTCTCCCCACACACACACACACAGCGCCCCCTCAGAGTGGAGGCTGCACACACTGTCCACACACACACACACATCGCCTCCTCAGGGCGGAGGCTGCACTCACTCCCCACACACATACACAGCGCCCCCTCAGGGCGGAGGCTGTATTCTCTCCCCACACACGCACACCCAGCGCCTCCCTCAGGGCTGAGGCTGCACTCACTCCCCACACACACACAGCGCCCCCTTCAGAGTGGAGGCTGCACTCACTCCCCACACACACATTGCCCCCTCAGGGTGAAGGCTGCACTCACTCCCCACACACATACAGCGCCCCCTTAGGGCAGAGGCTGCACTCACTCCCCACACACACACACACAGCGCCCCCCTCTGAGCGGAGGCTGCACTCACTCCCCACACACACACAGACTCACACACACACACACACACACAGCGCCCCCCCCACCCTCAGGGCGGAGACTGCACTCACTGCCCGCACACACACACAGCGCCCCCTTCAGAGTGGAGGCTGCACTCACTCCCCACACACACATCGGCCCCTCAGGGCAGAGGCTGCGCTCACTCCCCACACACACACAGACTCACACATACACACACACAGCGCCCCCCCTCAGGGCGGAGGCTGCACTCACTGCCCGCACACACACACAGCGTCCCCCTCAGTGCGGAGGCTGCACTTACTCCCCACACACACACACAGCGCCCCCCTCAGGGCTGAGTTTCCACTCACTCCCCACACACACACACACAGCGCCCCCTTCACAGTGGAGGCTGCACTAGCTGCACACACACATACACACAGCGCCCCCTTCAGGGTGGAGGCTGCAATCACTCCCCACACACACACACAGCGCCCGCCTCAGGGCGGACGTGGCACTCACTCCCCACACACACACACACAGCACCCCCCTGTGAGCGGAGCCTGCACTCACTCCCCACATACACACACACACACAGCGCCCCCATCAGGGTGGAGGCTGCACTCACGCCCCACACACACCCAGCGTCCCTCTCAGGACTGAGGCTGCACTCACTCCACACACACACATTGCCCCCTCAGGGCGTAGGCTGCACTCACTACCCACACAGACACACATACACACACACACACACAGAACGCCCACCTCAGGGCGGAGGCAGCACTCACTGCCCACACACAATCCGCCACCGCAGGGCAGTGGCTGCACTCACTCCACACAGACACACGCAAAGCGCCCCCCTCAGGGCGAATGCTGTACTCAATCTCCACACACAAACAATGCTCCCCTCAGGGCGAAGGCTGCACTCATTGCCCACACATGTACAGCGCCCCCCTTAGGGTGGAGGCTGCACTCACTCCCAACACACACACAGCGCCCCCCTCAGGGCAGAGCTGGCACTCACTCCCCACACACACATCGCCCCCGAAGGGCGGAGGCAGCACTCACTCCACACACACACAGCACCCCACTCAGGGTGGAGGCTGCACTCACTGCCCGCACACACATACAGCGCAGCCCTCAGTGCGGAGGCTGCACTCACTCCCCACACACATACACAGCGCCCCCTCAGGGCGGAGGCTGCACTTACACCCCACACACACACCCAGCGCCCCCCTCAGGGCTGAGGTTGCACTCACTCCCCACACACACAGCACCCCCATCAGGGTGGAGGGTGCACTCACTCCCCACACACACAGCGCCCCCCTCAGGGCGAATGCTGTACTCACTACCCACACACAAACAATGCTCCCCTCAGGGCGGAGGCTGCACTCACTGCCCACACACAATCCGCCACCGCAGGGCAGTGGCTGCATTCACTCCACACAGACACACGCAAAGCGCCCCCCTCAGGGCGAATGCTGTACTCAATCTCCACACACAAACAATGCTCCCCTCAGGGTGGAGGCTGCACTCACTGCCCACACACACACAGCGTCCCCCTCAGGACAGAGGCTGCACTCACTCCCCACACACACATACAGCGCCCCCTTCAGGGCGGAGGCTGCACTCACTCCCCACACACACACACACACACAGCGCCCCCCTCAGGGCGGAGGCTGCACTCACTGACCGCACTCACATACAGCGCCCCCCTCAGGGCGGAGGCTGCACTCACTCCCCACACACACAGCGCCCCCCTCAGGGCGGAGGCTGCACTCACTCCCCACACACACAGCACCCCCATCAGGGTGGAGGCTGCACTCACTCCCCACACACACAGCGCCCCCCTCAGGGCGGAGGCTGCACTCACTCCCCACACACACATCGCCCACTCAGGGCGGAGGCTGCACTCACTCCACATACATACACAGCGCCCTGCTCAGGGCGGAGGCTGTACTCTCTCCCCACACACACACACACACATACAGCTCCCCTTCAGGGCGGAGTCTGTACTCACTCCCCACACACATGCACAGCGCCCCCTCAGGGCGGAGGCTTTATTCTCTCCCCACACACACATTCACAGCGCCCCCTTAGGGCGGAGGCTGTATTCTCTCCCCAAACACACACACACAGCGCCTCCCTCAGGGCTGAGGCTGCACTCACTCCCCACACACACATCGCCCCCTCAGGGCGGAGGCTGCGCTCACTCCCCCCACACACACATCGCCCCCTCAGGGCGGAGGCTGCACTCACTCCCCACACACACAGCGCCCCCTTCAGAGTGGAGGCTGCATTCAATCCCCACACACACATCGCCCCCTCAGGGCGGAGGCTGCGCTCACTCCCCACACACACACAGACACACACACAGCGCCCCCTCCTCAGGGCGGAGGCTGCACTCACTGCCCGCACACACACACAGCGCCCCCTTCAGAGTGGAGGCTGCACTCACTCCCTACACACACACACACACACAGCGTCCCCCTCAGGGCGGAGGCTGCACTTACTCCCCACACACACACACAGCGCCCCCCTCAGGGCTGAGGTTGCACTCACTCCCCACACACACACACAGCGCCCGCTTCACAGTGGAGGCTGCACTAGCTGCACACACACATACACACAGCACCCCCTTCAGGGTGGAGGCTGCAATCACTCCCCCAACACATACGCAGCGCCCCGTCAGTGTGATCGGCTGCACTCACTCCCCCCACACACACATCGCCCCCTCAGGGCGGAGACTACGATCACTCCCCACACACACACAGACACACACACACTCACACACACACACAGCACTCCCCTCAGTGTGGAGGTTGCACTCACTCCCCAAACACACACACACACAGCGCCCCTCTCAGGGCGGAGATTGCACTCACTCCCCACACACACTCCGCCGCCGCAGGGCAGTGGCTGCACTCACTCCACACAGACACATGCAAAGCGTCCCCTCAGGGCGAATGCTGTACCCACTCCCCACACACAAACAATGCTCCTTCAGGGCGCAGGCTGCACTCACTGCCCACACACACACACAGCGACCCCCTCAGGACAGAGGCTGCACTCACTTCCCACACACACAGCTCCCCCCTCAGGGTGGAGGCTGCACTCACTGCCCGCACACACACACACAGCGCCCCCTTCAGGGCGGAGGCTGCACTCACTGCCCGCACACACTCAGCGCCCCCTCAGGTCGGAGGTTGCACTCACTCCTCACACACACACACACAGCGCCCCCCTCAGGGCGGAGGCTGCACTCACTGCCCGCACACACACAGCGGCCCCATCAGGACGGAGGCTGCACTCACACCCCACACACACATACAGCGCCCCCCTTGGTGCAGATGCTGCACTCACTCCCCACACACACATCGCTCCCTCAGGGCGGAGGCTGCACTCACTCCCCACACACACACAGCGCTCCCCTCAGGGTGGAGGCTGCACTCACACCCCACACACAAACACACACAGCGGCCCCATCAGGGCGGAGGTTGCACTCACTCCCCACACACACACACACAGCGCCCCCCTCAGAGCGGAAGCTGACTCACACCCCACACACACACACACACACACACACACACAGCGCCCCCCTCAGGGTGGAGGCTGCACTCACTCCCCACACACACACACACACCGCTCCACTCAGAGCGGAGACTGCACTCACTCCCCACACAGACACAGTGCCCCCCTCAGAGTGGAGGCTGTACTCTCTCCCCACACACACACACATAAAGCGCCCCCTCAGGGCGGAGGCTGTACTCTCTCCCCACACACACACACACAGCGCCCCCTCAGAGTGGAGGCTGCACACACTGTCCACACACACACACACATCGCCTCCTCAGGGCGGAGGCTGCACTCACTCCCCACACACATACACAGCGCCCCCTCAGGGCGGAGGCTGTATTCTCTCCCCACACACGCACACCCAGCGCCTCCCTCAGGGCTGAGGCTGCACTCACTCCCCACACACACACAGCGCCCCCTTCAGAGTGGAGGCTGCACTCACTCCCCACACACACATTGCCCCCTCAGGGTGAAGGCTGCACTCACTCCCCACACACATACAGCGCCCCCTTAGGGCAGAGGCTGCACTCACTCCCCACACACACACACACAGCACCCCCCTCTGAGCGGAGGCTGCACTCACTCCCCACACACACACAGACTCACACACACACACACACACACAGCGCCCCCCCCACCCTCAGGGCGGAGACTGCACTCACTGCCCGCACACACACACAGCGCCCCCTTCAGAGTGGAGGCTGCACTCACTCCCCACACACACATCGGCCCCTCAGGGCAGAGGCTGCGCTCACTCCCCCCACACACACATCGCCCCCTCAGGGCGGAGGCTGCACTCACTCCCCACACACACAGCGCCCCCTTCAGAGTGGAGGCTGCACTCAATCCCCACACACACATCGCCCCCTCAGGGCGGAGGCTGCGCTCACTCCCCACACACACACAGACACACACACAGCGCCCCCTCCTCAGGGCGGAGGCTGCACTCACTGCCCGCACACACACACAGCGCCCCCTTCAGAGTGGAGGCTGCACTCACTCCCTACACACACACACACACACAGCGTCCCCCTCAGGGCGGAGGCTGCACTTACTCCCCACACACACACACAGCGCCCCCCTCAGGGCTGAGGTTGCACTCACTCCCCACACACACACACAGCGCCCGCTTCACAGTGGAGGCTGCACTAGCTGCACACACACATACACACAGCACCCCCTTCAGGGTGGAGGCTGCAATCACTCCCCCAACACATACGCAGCGCCCCGTCAGTGTGATCGGCTGCACTCACTCCCCCCACACACACATCGCCCCCTCAGGGCGGAGACTACGATCACTCCCCACACACACACAGACACACACACACTCACACACACACACAGCACTCCCCTCAGTGTGGAGGTTGCACTCACTCCCCAAACACACACACACACAGCGCCCCTCTCAGGGCGGAGATTGCACTCACTCCCCACACACACTCCGCCGCCGCAGGGCAGTGGCTGCACTCACTCCACACAGACACATGCAAAGCGTCCCCTCAGGGCGAATGCTGTACCCACTCCCCACACACAAACAATGCTCCTTCAGGGCGCAGGCTGCACTCACTGCCCACACACACACACAGCGACCCCCTCAGGACAGAGGCTGCACTCACTTCCCACACACACAGCTCCCCCCTCAGGGTGGAGGCTGCACTCACTGCCCGCACACACACACACAGCGCCCCCTTCAGGGCGGAGGCTGCACTCACTGCCCGCACACACTCAGCGCCCCCTCAGGTCGGAGGTTGCACTCACTCCTCACACACACACACACAGCGCCCCCCTCAGGGCGGAGGCTGCACTCACTGCCCGCACACACACAGCGGCCCCATCAGGACGGAGGCTGCACTCACACCCCACACACACATACAGCGCCCCCCTTGGTGCAGATGCTGCACTCACTCCCCACACACACATCGCTCCCTCAGGGCGGAGGCTGCACTCACTCCCCACACACACACAGCGCTCCCCTCAGGGTGGAGGCTGCACTCACACCCCACACACAAACACACACAGCGGCCCCATCAGGGCGGAGGTTGCACTCACTCCCCACACACACACACACAGCGCCCCCCTCAGAGCGGAAGCTGACTCACACCCCACACACACACACACACACACACACACAGCGCCCCCATCAGGGTGGAGGCTGCACTCACTCCCCACACACACACACACCGCTCCACTCAGAGCGGAGACTGCACTCACTCCCCACACAGACACAGTGCCCCCCCTCAGAGTGGAGGCTGTACTCTCTCCCCACACACACACACATAAAGCGCCCCCTCAGGGCGGAGGCTGTACTCTCTCCCCACACACACACACACAGCGCCCCCTCAGAGTAGAGGCTGCACACACTGTCCACACACACACACACATCGCCTCCTCAGGGCGGAGGCTGCACTCACTCCCCACACACATACACAGCGCCCCCTCAGGGCGGAGGCTGTATTCTCTCCCCACACACGCACACCCAGCGCCTCCCTCAGGGCTGAGGCTGCACTCACTCCCCACACACACACAGCGCCCCCTTCAGAGTGGAGGCTGCACTCACTCCCCACACACACATTGCCCCCTCAGGGTGGAGGCTGCACTCAGTCCCCACACACATACAGCGCCCCCTTAGGGCAGAGGCTGCACTCACTCCCCACACACACACACACACAGCGCCCCCCTCTGAGCGGAGGCTGCACTCACTCCCCACACACACACAGACTCACACACACACACACACACACAGCGCCCCATCCCCACCCTCAGGGCGGAGACTGCACTCACTGCCCGCACACACACACAGCGCCCCCTTCAGAGTGGAGGCTGCACTCACTCCCCACACACACATCGGCCCCTCAGGGCAGAGGCTGCGCTCACTCCCCACACACACACAGACTCACACATACACACACACAGCGCCCCCCCCTCAGGGCGGAGGCTGCACTCACTGCCCGCACACACACACAGCGTCCCCCTCAGTGCGGAGGCTGCACTTACTCCCCACACACACACACAGCGCCCCCCTCAGGGCTGAGTTTCCACTCACTCCCCACACACACACACACAGCGCCCCCTTCACAGTGGAGGCTGCACTAGCTGCACACACACATACACACAGCGCCCCCTTCAGGGTGGAGGCTGCAATCACTCCCCACACACACACACAGCGCCCGCCTCAGGGCGGACGTGGCACTCACTCCCCACACACACACACACAGCACCCCCCTGTGAGCGGAGCCTGCACTCACTCCCCACATACACACACACACACAGCGCCCCCATCAGGGTGGAGGCTGCACTCACGCCCCACACACACCCAGCGTCCCTCTCAGGACTGAGGCTGCACTCACTCCCCACACACACATTGCCCCCTCAGGGCGTAGGCTGCACTCACTACCCACACAGACACACATACACACACACACACACAGAACGCCCACCTCAGGGCGGAGGCAGCACTCACTGCCCACACACAATCCGCCACCGCAGGGCAGTGGCTGGACTCACTCCACACAGACACACGCAAATCGCCCCTCTCAGGGCGAATGCTGTACTCAATCTCCACACACAAACAATGCTCCCCTCAGGGCGAAGGCTGCACTCATTGCCCACACATATACAGCGCCCCCCTTAGGGTGGAGGCTGCACTCACTCCCAACACACACACAGCGCCCCCCTCAGGGCGGAGCTGGCACTCACTCCCCACACACACATCGCCCCCGAAGGGCGGAGGCAGCACTCACTCCCCACACACACAGCACCCCACTCAGGGTGGAGGCTGCACTCACTGCCCGCACACACATACAGCGCAGCCCTCAGTGCGGAGGCTGCACTCACTCCCCACACACATACACAGCGCCCCCTCAGGGCGGAGGCTGCACTTACACCCCACACACACACCCAGCGCCCCCCTCAGGGCTGAGGTTGCACTCACTCCCCACACACACAGCACCCCCATCAGGGTGGAGGCTGCACTCACTCCCCACACACACAGCGCCCCCCTCAGGGCGAATGCTGTACTCACTACCCACACACAAACAATGCTCCCCTCAGGGCGGAGGCTGCACTCACTGCCCACACACAATCCGCCACTGCAGGGCAGTGGCTGCATTCACTCCACACAGACACACGCAAAGCGCCCCCCTCAGGGCGAATGCTGTACTCAATCTCCACACACAAACAATGCTCCCCTCAGGGTGGAGGCTGCACTCACTGCCCACACACACACAGCGTCCCCCTCAGGACAGAGGCTGCACTCACTCCCCACACACACATCGCCCCCTCAGGGCGGAGGCTGCGCTCACTCCCCCCACACACACATCGCCCCCTTCAGAGTGGAGGCTGCACTCAATCCCCACACACACATCGCCCCCTCAGGGCGGAGGCTGCGCTCACTCCCCACACACACACAGACACACACACAGCGCCCCCTCCTCAGGGCGGAGGCTGCACTCACTGCCCGCACACACACACAGCGCCCCCTTCAGAGTGGAGGCTGCACTCACTCCCTACACACACACACACACACACAGCGTCCCCCTCAGGGCGGAGGCTGCACTTACTCCCCACACACACACACAGCGCCCCCCTCAGGGCTGAGGTTGCACTCACTCCCCACACACACACACAGCGCCCGCTTCACAGTGGAGGCTGCACTAGCTGCACACAGACATACACACAGCACCCCCTTCAGGGTGGAGGCTGCAATCACTCCCCCAACACATACGCAGCGCCCCGTCAGTGTGATCGGCTGCACTCACTCCCCCCACACACACATCGCCCCCTCAGGGCGGAGACTACGATCACTCCCCACACACACACAGACACACACACACTCACACACACACACAGCACTCCCCTCAGTGTGGAGGTTGCACTCACTCCCCAAACACACACACACACAGCGCCCCTCTCAGGGCGGAGATTGCACTCACTCCCCACACACACTCCGCCGCCGCAGGGCAGTGGCTGCACTCACTCCACACAGACACATGCAAAGCGTCCCCTCAGGGCGAATGCTGTACCCACTCCCCACACACAAACAATGCTCCCTCAGGGCGCAGGCTGCACTCACTGCCCACACACACACACAGCGACCCCCTCAGGACAGAGGCTGCACTCACTTCCCACACACACAGCTCCCCCCTCAGTGCGGAGGCTGCACTTACTCCCCACACACACACACAGCGCCCCCCTCAGGGCTGAGTTTCCACTCACTCCCCACACACACACACACAGCGCCCCCTTCACAGTGGAGGCTGCACTAGCTGCACACACACATACACACAGCGCCCCCTTCAGGGTGGAGGCTGCAATCACTCCCCACACACACACACAGCGCCCGCCTCAGGGCGGACGTGGCACTCACTCCCCACACACACACACACAGCACCCCCCTGTGAGCGGAGCCTGCACTCACTCCCCACATACACACACACACACAGCGCCCCCATCAGGGTGGAGGCTGCACTCACGCCCCACACACACCCAGCGTCCCTCTCAGGACTGAGGCTGCACTCACTCCACACACACACATTGCCCCCTCAGGGCGTAGGCTGCACTCACTACCCACACAGACACACATACACACACACACACACAGAACGCCCACCTCAGGGCGGAGGCAGCACTCACTGCCCACACACAATCCGCCACCGCAGGGCAGTGGCTGCACTCACTCCACACAGACACACGCAAAGCGCCCCCCTCAGGGCGAATGCTGTACTCAATCTCCACACACAAACAATGCTCCCCTCAGGGCAAAGGCTGCACTCATTGCCCACACATGTACAGCGCCCCCCTTAGGGTGGAGGCTGCACTCACTCCCAACACACACACAGCGCCCCCCTCAGGGCGGAGCTGGCACTCACTCCCCACACACACATCGCCCCCGAACGGCGGAGGCAGCACTCACTCCACACACACACAGCACCCCACTCAGGGTGGAGGCTGCACTCACTGCCCGCACACACATACAGCGCAGCCCTCAGTGCGGAGGCTGCACTCACTCCCCACACACATACACAGCGCCCCCTCAGGGCGGAGGCTGCACTTACACCCCACACACACACCCAGCGCCCCCCTCAGGGCTGAGGTTGCACTCACTCCCCACACACACAGCACCCCCATCAGGGTGGAGGGTGCACTCACTCCCCACACACACAGCGCCCCCCTCAGGGCGAATGCTGTACTCACTACCCACACACAAACAATGCTCCCCTCAGGGCGGAGGCTGCACTCACTGCCCACACACAATCCGCCACCGCAGGGCAGTGGCTGCATTCACTCCACACAGACACACGCAAAGCGCCCCCCTCAGGGCGAATGCTGTACTCAATCTCCACACACAAACAATGCTCCCCTCAGGGTGGAGGCTGCACTCACTGCCCACACACACACAGCGTCCCCCTCAGGACAGAGGCTGCACTCACTCCCCACACACACATACAGCGCCCCCTTCAGGGCGGAGGCTGCACTCACTCCCCACACACACACACACACACAGCGCCCCCCTCAGGACGGAGGCTGCACTCACTGACCGCACTCACATACAGCGCCCCCCTCAGGGCGGAGGCTGCACTCACTCCCCACACACACAGCGCCCCCCTCAGGGCGGAGGCTGCACTCACTCCCCACACACACAGCACCCCCATCAGGGCGGAGGCTGCACTTACTCCCCACACACACACACAGCGCCCCCCTCAGGGCTGAGGTTGCACTCACTCCCCACACACACACACAGCGCCCGCTTCACAGTGGAGGCTGCACTAGCTGCACACAGACATACACACAGCACCCCCTTCAGGGTGGAGGCTGCAATCACTCCCCCAACACATACGCAGCGCCCCGTCAGTGTGATCGGCTGCACTCACTCCCCCCACACACACATCGCCCCCTCAGGGCGGAGACTACGATCACTCCCCACACACACACAGACACACACACACTCACACACACACACAGCACTCCCCTCAGTGTGGAGGTTGCACTCACTCCCCAAACACACACACACACAGCGCCCCTCTCAGGGCGGAGATTGCACTCACTCCCCACACACACTCCGCCGCCGCAGGGCAGTGGCTGCACTCACTCCACACAGACACATGCAAAGCGTCCCCTCAGGGCGAATGCTGTACCCACTCCCCACACACAAACAATGCTCCCTCAGGGCGCAGGCTGCACTCACTGCCCACACACACACACAGCGACCCCCTCAGGACAGAGGCTGCACTCACTTCCCACACACACAGCTCCCCCCTCAGGGTGGAGGCTGCACTCACTGCCCGCACACACACACACAGCGCCCCCTTCAGGGCGGAGGCTGCACTCACTGCCCGCACACACTCAGCGCCCCCTCAGGTCGGAGGTTGCACTCATTCCTCACACACACACACACAGCGCCCCCCTCAGGGCGGAGGCTGCACTCACTGCCCGCACACACACAGCGGCCCCATCAGGACGGAGGCTGCACTCACACCCCACACACACATACAGCGCCCCCCTTGGTGCAGATGCTGCACTCACTCCCCACACACACATCGCTCCCTCAGGGCGGAGGCTGCACTCACTCCCCACACACACACAGCGCTCCCCTCAGGGTGGAGGCTGCACTCACACCCCACACACAAACACACACAGCGGCCCCATCAGGGCGGAGGTTGCACTCACTCCCCACACACACACACACACAGCGCCCCCCTCAGAGCGGAAGCTGACTCACACCCCACACACACACACACACACACACACACAGCGCCCCCATCAGGGTGGAGGCTGCACTCACTCCCCACACACACACACACCGCTCCACTCAGAGCGGAGACTGCACTCACTCCCCACACAGACACAGTGCCCCCCTCAGAGTGGAGGCTGTACTCTCTCCCCACACACACACACATAAAGCGCCCCCTCAGGGCGGAGGCTGTACTCTCTCCCCACACACACACACACAGCGCCCCCTCAGAGTGGAGGCTGCACACACTGTCCACACACACACACACATCGCCTCCTCAGGGCGGAGGCTGCACTCACTCCCCACACACATACACAGCGCCCCCTCAGGGCGGAGGCTGTATTCTCTCCCCACACACGCACACCCAGCGCCTCCCTCAGGGCTGAGGCTGCACTCACTCCCCACACACACACAGCGCCCCCTTCAGAGTGGAGGCTGCACTCACTCCCCACACACACATTGCCCCCTCAGGGTGAAGGCTGCACTCACTCCCCACACACATACAGCGCCCCCTTAGGGCAGAGGCTGCACTCACTCCCCACACACACACACACAGCACCCCCCTCTGAGCGGAGGCTGCACTCACTCCCCACACACACACAGACTCACACACACACACACACACACAGCGCCCCCCCCACCCTCAGGGCGGAGACTGCACTCACTGCCCGCACACACACACAGCGCCCCCTTCAGAGTGGAGGCTGCACTCACTCCCCACACACACATCGGCCCCTCAGGGCAGAGGCTGCGCTCACTCCCCCCACACACACATCGCCCCCTCAGGGCGGAGGCTGCACTCACTCCCCACACACACAGCGCCCCCTTCAGAGTGGAGGCTGCACTCAATCCCCACACACACATCGCCCCCTCAGGGCGGAGGCTGCGCTCACTCCCCACACACACACAGACACACACACAGCGCCCCCTCCTCAGGGCGGAGGCTGCACTCACTGCCCGCACACACACACAGCGCCCCCTTCAGAGTGGAGGCTGCACTCACTCCCTACACACACACACACACACAGCGTCCCCCTCAGGGCGGAGGCTGCACTTACTCCCCACACACACACACAGCGCCCCCCTCAGGGCTGAGGTTGCACTCACTCCCCACACACACACACAGCGCCCGCTTCACAGTGGAGGCTGCACTAGCTGCACACACACATACACACAGCACCCCCTTCAGGGTGGAGGCTGCAATCACTCCCCCAACACATACGCAGCGCCCCGTCAGTGTGATCGGCTGCACTCACTCCCCCCACACACACATCGCCCCCTCAGGGCGGAGACTACGATCACTCCCCACACACACACAGACACACACACACTCACACACACACACAGCGCCCCTCTCAGGGAGGAGATTGCACTCACTCCCCACACACACTCCGCCGCCGCAGGGCAGTGGCTGCACTCACTCCACACAGACACATGCAAAGCGTCCCCTCAGGGCGAATGCTGTACCCACTCCCCACACACAAACAATGCTCCTTCAGGGCGCAGGCTGCACTCACTGCCCACACACACACACAGCGACCCCCTCAGGACAGAGGCTGCACTCACTTCCCACACACACAGCTCCCCCCTCAGGGTGGAGGCTGCACTCACTGCCCGCACACACACACACAGCGCCCCCTTCAGGGCGGAGGCTGCACTCACTGCCCGCACACACTCAGCGCCCCCTCAGGTCGGAGGTTGCACTCACTCCTCACACACACACACACAGCGCCCCCCTCAGGGCGGAGGCTGCACTCACTGCCCGCACACACACAGCGGCCCCATCAGGACGGAGGCTGCACTCACACCCCACACACACATACAGCGCCCCCCTTGGTGCAGATGCTGCACTCACTCCCCACACACACATCGCTCCCTCAGGGCGGAGGCTGCACTCACTCCCCACACACACACAGCGCTCCCCTCAGGGTGGAGGCTGCACTCACACCCCACACACAAACACACACAGCGGCCCCATCAGGGCGGAGGTTGCACTCACTCCCCACACACACACACACAGCGCCCCCCTCAGAGCGGAAGCTGACTCACACCCCACACACACACACACACACACACACACAGCGCCCCCATCAGGGTGGAGGCTGCACTCACTCCCCACACACACACACACCGCTCCACTCAGAGCGGAGACTGCACTCACTCCCCACACAGACACAGTGCCCCCCCTCAGAGTGGAGGCTGTACTCTCTCCCCACACACACACACATAAAGCGCCCCCTCAGGGCGGAGGCTGTACTCTCTCCCCACACACACACACACAGCGCCCCCTCAGAGTAGAGGCTGCACACACTGTCCACACACACACACACATCGCCTCCTCAGGGCGGAGGCTGCACTCACTCCCCACACACATACACAGCGCCCCCTCAGGGCGGAGGCTGTATTCTCTCCCCACACACGCACACCCAGCGCCTCCCTCAGGGCTGAGGCTGCACTCACTCCCCACACACACACAGCGCCCCCTTCAGAGTGGAGGCTGCACTCACTCCCCACACACACATTGCCCCCTCAGGGTGGAGGCTGCACTCAGTCCCCACACACATACAGCGCCCCCTTAGGGCAGAGGCTGCACTCACTCCCCACACACACACACACACAGCGCCCCCCTCAGGGCTGAGTTTCCACTCACTCCCCACACACACACACACAGCGCCCCCTTCACAGTGGAGGCTGCACTAGCTGCACACACACATACACACAGCGCCCCCTTCAGGGTGGAGGCTGCAATCACTCCCCACACACACACACAGCGCCCGCCTCAGGGCGGACGTGGCACTCACTCCCCACACACACACACACAGCACCCCCCTGTGAGCGGAGCCTGCACTCACTCCCCACATACACACACACACACAGCGCCCCCATCAGGGTGGAGGCTGCACTCACGCCCCACACACACCCAGCGTCCCTCTCAGGACTGAGGCTGCACTCACTCCCCACACACACATTGCCCCCTCAGGGCGTAGGCTGCACTCACTACCCACACAGACACACATACACACACACACACACAGAACGCCCACCTCAGGGCGGAGGCAGCACTCACTGCCCACACACAATCCGCCACCGCAGGGCAGTGGCTGGACTCACTCCACACAGACACACGCAAATCGCCCCTCTCAGGGCGAATGCTGTACTCAATCTCCACACACAAACAATGCTCCCCTCAGGGCGAAGGCTGCACTCATTGCCCACACATATACAGCGCCCCCCTTAGGGTGGAGGCTGCACTCACTCCCAACACACACACAGCGCCCCCCTCAGGGCGGAGCTGGCACTCACTCCCCACACACACATCGCCCCCGAAGGGCGGAGGCAGCACTCACTCCCCACACACACAGCACCCCACTCAGGGTGGAGGCTGCACTCACTGCCCGCACACACATACAGCGCAGCCCTCAGTGCGGAGGCTGCACTCACTCCCCACACACATACACAGCGCCCCCTCAGGGCGGAGGCTGCACTTACACCCCACACACACACCCAGCGCCCCCCTCAGGGCTGAGGTTGCACTCACTCCCCACACACACAGCACCCCCATCAGGGTGGAGGCTGCACTCACTCCCCACACACACAGCGCCCCCCTCAGGGCGAATGCTGTACTCACTACCCACACACAAACAATGCTCCCCTCAGGGCGGAGGCTGCACTCACTGCCCACACACAATCCGCCACTGCAGGGCAGTGGCTGCATTCACTCCACACAGACACACGCAAAGCGCCCCCCTCAGGGCGAATGCTGTACTCAATCTCCACACACAAACAATGCTCCCCTCAGGGTGGAGGCTGCACTCACTGCCCACACACACACAGCGTCCCCCTCAGGACAGAGGCTGCACTCACTCCCCACACACACATCGCCCCCTCAGGGCGGAGGCTGCGCTCACTCCCCCCACACACACATCGCCCCCTTCAGAGTGGAGGCTGCACTCAATCCCCACACACACATCGCCCCCTCAGGGCGGAGGCTGCGCTCACTCCCCACACACACACAGACACACACACAGCGCCCCCTCCTCAGGGCGGAGGCTGCACTCACTGCCCGCACACACACACAGCGCCCCCTTCAGAGTGGAGGCTGCACTCACTCCCTACACACACACACACACACACAGCGTCCCCCTCAGGGCGGAGGCTGCACTTACTCCCCACACACACACACAGCGCCCCCCTCAGGGCTGAGGTTGCACTCACTCCCCACACACACACACAGCGCCCGCTTCACAGTGGAGGCTGCACTAGCTGCACACAGACATACACACAGCACCCCCTTCAGGGTGGAGGCTGCAATCACTCCCCCAACACATACGCAGCGCCCCGTCAGTGTGATCGGCTGCACTCACTCCCCCCACACACACATCGCCCCCTCAGGGCGGAGACTACGATCACTCCCCACACACACACAGACACACACACACTCACACACACACACAGCACTCCCCTCAGTGTGGAGGTTGCACTCACTCCCCAAACACACACACACACAGCGCCCCTCTCAGGGCGGAGATTGCACTCACTCCCCACACACACTCCGCCGCCGCAGGGCAGTGGCTGCACTCACTCCACACAGACACATGCAAAGCGTCCCCTCAGGGCGAATGCTGTACCCACTCCCCACACACAAACAATGCTCCCTCAGGGCGCAGGCTGCACTCACTGCCCACACACACACACAGCGACCCCCTCAGGACAGAGGCTGCACTCACTTCCCACACACACAGCTCCCCCCTCAGGGTGGAGGCTGCACTCACTGCCCGCACACACACACACAGCGCCCCCTTCAGGGCGGAGGCTGCACTCACTGCCCGCACACACACAGCGGCCCCATCAGGACGGAGGCTGCACTCACACCCCACACACACATACAGCGCCCACCTTGGTGCAGATGCTGCACTCACTCCCCACACACACATCGCTCCCTCAGGGCGGAGGCTGCACTCACTCCCCACACACACACACATAAAGCGCCCCCTCAGGGCGGAGGCTGTACTCTCTCCCCACACACACACACACAGCGCCCCCTCAGAGTGGAGGCTGCACACACTGTCCACACACACACACACATCGCCTCCTCAGGGCGGAGGCTGCACTCACTCCCCACACACATACACAGCGCCCCCTCAGGGCGGAGGCTGTATTCTCTCCCCACACACGCACACCCAGCGCCTCCCTCAGGGCTGAGGCTGCACTCACTCCCCACACACACACAGCGCCCCCTTCAGAGTGGAGGCTGCACTCACTCCCCACACACACATTGCCCCCTCAGGGTGAAGGCTGCACTCACTCCCCACACACATACAGCGCCCCCTTAGGGCAGAGGCTGCACTCACTCCCCACACACACACACACAGCGCCCCCCTCTGAGCGGAGGCTGCACTCACTCCCCACACACACACAGACTCACACACACACACACACACACAGCGCCCCCCCCACCCTCAGGGCGGAGACTGCACTCACTGCCCGCACACACACACAGCGCCCCCTTCAGAGTGGAGGCTGCACTCACTCCCCACACACACATCGGCCCCTCAGGGCAGAGGCTGCGCTCACTCCCCACACACACACAGACTCACACATACACACACACAGCGCCCCCCCTCAGGGCGGAGGCTGCACTCACTGCCCGCACACACACACAGCATCCCCCTCAGTGCGGAGGCTGCACTTACTCCCCACACACACACACAGCGCCCCCCTCAGGGCTGAGTTTCCACTCACTCCCCACACACACACACACAGCGCCCCCTTCACAGTGGAGGCTGCACTAGCTGCACACACACATACACACAGCGCCCCCTTCAGGGTGGAGGCTGCAATCACTCCCCACACACACACACAGCGCCCGCCTCAGGGCGGACGTGGCACTCACTCCCCACACACACACACACAGCACCCCCCTGTGAGCGGAGCCTGCACTCACTCCCCACATACACACACACACACAGCGCCCCCATCAGGGTGGAGGCTGCACTCACGCCCCACACACACCCAGCGTCCCTCTCAGGACTGAGGCTGCACTCACTCCACACACACACATTGCCCCCTCAGGGCGTAGGCTGCACTCACTACCCACACAGACACACATACACACACACACACACAGAACGCCCACCTCAGGGCGGAGGCAGCACTCACTGCCCACACACAATCCGCCACCGCAGGGCAGTGGCTGCACTCACTCCACACAGACACACGCAAAGCGCCCCCCTCAGGGCGAATGCTGTACTCAATCTCCACACACAAACAATGCTCCCCTCAGGGCGAAGGCTGCACTCATTGCCCACACATGTACAGCGCCCCCCTTAGGGTGGAGGCTGCACTCACTCCCAACACACACACAGCGCCCCCCTCAGGGCGGAGCTGGCACTCACTCCCCACACACACATCGCCCCCGAACGGCGGAGGCAGCACTCACTCCACACACACACAGCACCCCACTCAGGGTGGAGGCTGCACTCACTGCCCGCACACACATACAGCGCAGCCCTCAGTGCGGAGGCTGCACTCACTCCCCACACACATACACAGCGCCCCCTCAGGGCGGAGGCTGCACTTACACCCCACACACACACCCAGCGCCCCCCTCAGGGCTGAGGTTGCACTCACTCCCCACACACACAGCACCCCCATCAGGGTGGAGGGTGCACTCACTCCCCACACACACAGCGCCCCCCTCAGGGCGAATGCTGTACTCACTACCCACACACAAACAATGCTCCCCTCAGGGCGGAGGCTGCACTCACTGCCCACACACAATCCGCCACCGCAGGGCAGTGGCTGCATTCACTCCACACAGACACACGCAAAGCGCCCCCCTCAGGGCGAATGCTGTACTCAATCTCCACACACAAACAATGCTCCCCTCAGGGTGGAGGCTGCACTCACTGCCCACACACACACAGCGTCCCCCTCAGGACAGAGGCTGCACTCACTCCCCACACACACATACAGCGCCCCCTTCAGGGCGGAGGCTGCACTCACTCCCCACACACACACACACACACAGCGCCCCCCTCAGGGCGGAGGCTGCACTCACTGACCGCACTCACATACAGCGCCCCCCTCAGGGCGGAGGCTGCACTCACTCCCCACACACACAGCGCCCCCCTCAGGGCGGAGGCTGCACTCACTCCCCACACACACAGCACCCCCATCAGGGCGGAGGCTGCACTTACTCCCCACACACACACACAGCGCCCCCCTCAGGGCTGAGGTTGCACTCACTCCCCACACACACACACAGCGCCCGCTTCACAGTGGAGGCTGCACTAGCTGCACACAGACATACACACAGCACCCCCTTCAGGGTGGAGGCTGCAATCACTCCCCCAACACATACGCAGCGCCCCGTCAGTGTGATCGGCTGCACTCACTCCCCCCACACACACATCGCCCCCTCAGGGCGGAGACTACGATCACTCCCCACACACACACAGACACACACACACTCACACACACACACAGCACTCCCCTCAGTGTGGAGGTTGCACTCACTCCCCAAACACACACACACACAGCGCCCCTCTCAGGGCGGAGATTGCACTCACTCCCCACACACACTCCGCCGCCGCAGGGCAGTGGCTGCACTCACTCCACACAGACACATGCAAAGCGTCCCCTCAGGGCGAATGCTGTACCCACTCCCCACACACAAACAATGCTCCCTCAGGGCGCAGGCTGCACTCACTGCCCACACACACACACAGCGACCCCCTCAGGACAGAGGCTGCACTCACTTCCCACACACACAGCTCCCCCCTCAGTGCGGAGGCTGCACTTACTCCCCACACACACACACAGCGCCCCCCTCAGGGCTGAGTTTCCACTCACTCCCCACACACACACACACAGCGCCCCCTTCACAGTGGAGGCTGCACTAGCTGCACACACACATACACACAGCGCCCCCTTCAGGGTGGAGGCTGCAATCACTCCCCACACACACACACAGCGCCCGCCTCAGGGCGGACGTGGCACTCACTCCCCACACACACACACACAGCACCCCCCTGTGAGCGGAGCCTGCACTCACTCCCCACATACACACACACACACAGCGCCCCCATCAGGGTGGAGGCTGCACTCACGCCCCACACACACCCAGCGTCCCTCTCAGGACTGAGGCTGCACTCACTCCACACACACACATTGCCCCCTCAGGGCGTAGGCTGCACTCACTACCCACACAGACACACATACACACACACACACACAGAACGCCCACCTCAGGGCGGAGGCAGCACTCACTGCCCACACACAATCCGCCACCGCAGGGCAGTGGCTGCACTCACTCCACACAGACACACGCAAAGCGCCCCCCTCAGGGCGAATGCTGTACTCAATCTCCACACACAAACAATGCTCCCCTCAGGGCAAAGGCTGCACTCATTGCCCACACATGTACAGCGCCCCCCTTAGGGTGGAGGCTGCACTCACTCCCAACACACACACAGCGCCCCCCTCAGGGCGGAGCTGGCACTCACTCCCCACACACACATCGCCCCCGAACGGCGGAGGCAGCACTCACTCCACACACACACAGCACCCCACTCAGGGTGGAGGCTGCACTCACTGCCCGCACACACATACAGCGCAGCCCTCAGTGCGGAGGCTGCACTCACTCCCCACACACATACACAGCGCCCCCTCAGGGCGGAGGCTGCACTTACACCCCACACACACACCCAGCGCCCCCCTCAGGGCTGAGGTTGCACTCACTCCCCACACACACAGCACCCCCATCAGGGTGGAGGGTGCACTCACTCCCCACACACACAGCGCCCCCCTCAGGGCGAATGCTGTACTCACTACCCACACACAAACAATGCTCCCCTCAGGGCGGAGGCTGCACTCACTGCCCACACACAATCCGCCACCGCAGGGCAGTGGCTGCATTCACTCCACACAGACACACGCAAAGCGCCCCCCTCAGGGCGAATGCTGTACTCAATCTCCACACACAAACAATGCTCCCCTCAGGGTGGAGGCTGCACTCACTGCCCACACACACACAGCGTCCCCCTCAGGACAGAGGCTGCACTCACTCCCCACACACACATACAGCGCCCCCTTCAGGGCGGAGGCTGCACTCACTCCCCACACACACACACACACACAGCGCCCCCCTCAGGACGGAGGCTGCACTCACTGACCGCACTCACATACAGCGCCCCCCTCAGGGCGGAGGCTGCACTCACTCCCCACACACACAGCGCCCCCCTCAGGGCGGAGGCTGCACTCACTCCCCACACACACAGCACCCCCATCAGGGCGGAGGCTGCACTTACTCCCCACACACACACACAGCGCCCCCCTCAGGGCTGAGGTTGCACTCACTCCCCACACACACACACAGCGCCCGCTTCACAGTGGAGGCTGCACTAGCTGCACACAGACATACACACAGCACCCCCTTCAGGGTGGAGGCTGCAATCACTCCCCCAACACATACGCAGCGCCCCGTCAGTGTGATCGGCTGCACTCACTCCCCCCACACACACATCGCCCCCTCAGGGCGGAGACTACGATCACTCCCCACACACACACAGACACACACACACTCACACACACACACAGCACTCCCCTCAGTGTGGAGGTTGCACTCACTCCCCAAACACACACACACACAGCGCCCCTCTCAGGGCGGAGATTGCACTCACTCCCCACACACACTCCGCCGCCGCAGGGCAGTGGCTGCACTCACTCCACACAGACACATGCAAAGCGTCCCCTCAGGGCGAATGCTGTACCCACTCCCCACACACAAACAATGCTCCCTCAGGGCGCAGGCTGCACTCACTGCCCACACACACACACAGCGACCCCCTCAGGACAGAGGCTGCACTCACTTCCCACACACACAGCTCCCCCCTCAGGGTGGAGGCTGCACTCACTGCCCGCACACACACACACAGCGCCCCCTTCAGGGCGGAGGCTGCACTCACTGCCCGCACACACTCAGCGCCCCCTCAGGTCGGAGGTTGCACTCATTCCTCACACACACACACACAGCGCCCCCCTCAGGGCGGAGGCTGCACTCACTGCCCGCACACACACAGCGGCCCCATCAGGACGGAGGCTGCACTCACACCCCACACACACATACAGCGCCCCCCTTGGTGCAGATGCTGCACTCACTCCCCACACACACATCGCTCCCTCAGGGCGGAGGCTGCACTCACTCCCCACACACACACAGCGCTCCCCTCAGGGTGGAGGCTGCACTCACACCCCACACACAAACACACACAGCGGCCCCATCAGGGCGGAGGTTGCACTCACTCCCCACACACACACACACACAGCGCCCCCCTCAGAGCGGAAGCTGACTCACACCCCACACACACACACACACACACACACACAGCGCCCCCATCAGGGTGGAGGCTGCACTCACTCCCCACACACACACACACCGCTCCACTCAGAGCGGAGACTGCACTCACTCCCCACACAGACACAGTGCCCCCCTCAGAGTGGAGGCTGTACTCTCTCCCCACACACACACACATAAAGCGCCCCCTCAGGGCGGAGGCTGTACTCTCTCCCCACACACACACACACAGCGCCCCCTCAGAGTGGAGGCTGCACACACTGTCCACACACACACACACATCGCCTCCTCAGGGCGGAGGCTGCACTCACTCCCCACACACATACACAGCGCCCCCTCAGGGCGGAGGCTGTATTCTCTCCCCACACACGCACACCCAGCGCCTCCCTCAGGGCTGAGGCTGCACTCACTCCCCACACACACACAGCGCCCCCTTCAGAGTGGAGGCTGCACTCACTCCCCACACACACATTGCCCCCTCAGGGTGAAGGCTGCACTCACTCCCCACACACATACAGCGCCCCCTTAGGGCAGAGGCTGCACTCACTCCCCACACACACACACACAGCACCCCCCTCTGAGCGGAGGCTGCACTCACTCCCCACACACACACAGACTCACACACACACACACACACACAGCGCCCCCCCCACCCTCAGGGCGGAGACTGCACTCACTGCCCGCACACACACACAGCGCCCCCTTCAGAGTGGAGGCTGCACTCACTCCCCACACACACATCGGCCCCTCAGGGCAGAGGCTGCGCTCACTCCCCCCACACACACATCGCCCCCTCAGGGCGGAGGCTGCACTCACTCCCCACACACACAGCGCCCCCTTCAGAGTGGAGGCTGCACTCAATCCCCACACACACATCGCCCCCTCAGGGCGGAGGCTGCGCTCACTCCCCACACACACACAGACACACACACAGCGCCCCCTCCTCAGGGCGGAGGCTGCACTCACTGCCCGCACACACACACAGCGCCCCCTTCAGAGTGGAGGCTGCACTCACTCCCTACACACACACACACACACAGCGTCCCCCTCAGGGCGGAGGCTGCACTTACTCCCCACACACACACACAGCGCCCCCCTCAGGGCTGAGGTTGCACTCACTCCCCACACACACACACAGCGCCCGCTTCACAGTGGAGGCTGCACTAGCTGCACACACACATACACACAGCACCCCCTTCAGGGTGGAGGCTGCAATCACTCCCCCAACACATACGCAGCGCCCCGTCAGTGTGATCGGCTGCACTCACTCCCCCCACACACACATCGCCCCCTCAGGGCGGAGACTACGATCACTCCCCACACACACACAGACACACACACACTCACACACACACACAGCGCCCCTCTCAGGGCGGAGATTGCACTCACTCCCCACACACACTCCGCCGCCGCAGGGCAGTGGCTGCACTCACTCCACACAGACACATGCAAAGCGTCCCCTCAGGGCGAATGCTGTACCCACTCCCCACACACAAACAATGCTCCTTCAGGGCGCAGGCTGCACTCACTGCCCACACACACACACAGCGACCCCCTCAGGACAGAGGCTGCACTCACTTCCCACACACACAGCTCCCCCCTCAGGGTGGAGGCTGCACTCACTGCCCGCACACACACACACAGCGCCCCCTTCAGGGCGGAGGCTGCACTCACTGCCCGCACACACTCAGCGCCCCCTCAGGTCGGAGGTTGCACTCACTCCTCACACACACACACACAGCGCCCCCCTCAGGGCGGAGGCTGCACTCACTGCCCGCACACACACAGCGGCCCCATCAGGACGGAGGCTGCACTCACACCCCACACACACATACAGCGCCCCCCTTGGTGCAGATGCTGCACTCACTCCCCACACACACATCGCTCCCTCAGGGCGGAGGCTGCACTCACTCCCCACACACACACAGCGCTCCCCTCAGGGTGGAGGCTGCACTCACACCCCACACACAAACACACACAGCGGCCCCATCAGGGCGGAGGTTGCACTCACTCCCCACACACACACACACAGCGCCCCCCTCAGAGCGGAAGCTGACTCACGCCCCACACACACACACACACACACACACACAGCGCCCCCATCAGGGTGGAGGCTGCACTCACTCCCCACACACACACACACCGCTCCACTCAGAGCGGAGACTGCACTCACTCCCCACACAGACACAGTGCCCCCCCTCAGAGTGGAGGCTGTACTCTCTCCCCACACACACACACATAAAGCGCCCCCTCAGGGCGGAGGCTGTACTCTCTCCCCACACACACACACACAGCGCCCCCTCAGAGTAGAGGCTGCACACACTGTCCACACACACACACACATCGCCTCCTCAGGGCGGAGGCTGCACTCACTCCCCACACACATACACAGCGCCCCCTCAGGGCGGAGGCTGTATTCTCTCCCCACACACGCACACCCAGCGCCTCCCTCAGGGCTGAGGCTGCACTCACTCCCCACACACACACAGCGCCCCCTTCAGAGTGGAGGCTGCACTCACTCCCCACACACACATTGCCCCCTCAGGGTGGAGGCTGCACTCAGTCCCCACACACATACAGCGCCCCCTTAGGGCAGAGGCTGCACTCACTCCCCACACACACACACACACAGCGCCCCCCTCTGAGCGGAGGCTGCACTCACTCCCCACACACACACAGACTCACACACACACACACACACACACAGCGCCCCCCCCCCACCCTCAGGGCGGAGACTGCACTCACTGCCCGCACACACACACAGCGCCCCCTTCAGAGTGGAGGCTGCACTCACTCCCCACACACACATCGGCCCCTCAGGGCAGAGGCTGCGCTCACTCCCCACACACACACAGACTCACACATACACACACACAGCGCCCCCCCCTCAGGGCGGAGGCTGCACTCACTGCCCGCACACACACACAGCGTCCCCCTCAGTGCGGAGGCTGCACTTACTCCCCACACACACACACAGCGCCCCCCTCAGGGCTGAGTTTCCACTCACTCCCCACACACACACACACAGCGCCCCCTTCACAGTGGAGGCTGCACTAGCTGCACACACACATACACACAGCGCCCCCTTCAGGGTGGAGGCTGCAATCACTCCCCACACACACACACAGCGCCCGCCTCAGGGCGGACGTGGCACTCACTCCCCACACACACACACACAGCACCCCCCTGTGAGCGGAGCCTGCACTCACTCCCCACATACACACACACACACAGCGCCCCCATCAGGGTGGAGGCTGCACTCACGCCCCACACACACCCAGCGTCCCTCTCAGGACTGAGGCTGCACTCACTCCCCACACACACATTGCCCCCTCAGGGCGTAGGCTGCACTCACTACCCACACAGACACACATACACACACACACACACAGAACGCCCACCTCAGGGCGGAGGCAGCACTCACTGCCCACACACAATCCGCCACCGCAGGGCAGTGGCTGGACTCACTCCACACAGACACACGCAAATCGCCCCTCTCAGGGCGAATGCTGTACTCAATCTCCACACACAAACAATGCTCCCCTCAGGGCGAAGGCTGCACTCATTGCCCACACATATACAGCGCCCCCCTTAGGGTGGAGGCTGCACTCACTCCCAACACACACACAGCGCCCCCCTCAGGGCGGAGCTGGCACTCACTCCCCACACACACATCGCCCCCGAAGGGCGGAGGCAGCACTCACTCCCCACACACACAGCACCCCACTCAGGGTGGAGGCTGCACTCACTGCCCGCACACACATACAGCGCAGCCCTCAGTGCGGAGGCTGCACTCACTCCCCACACACATACACAGCGCCCCCTCAGGGCGGAGGCTGCACTTACACCCCACACACACACCCAGCGCCCCCCTCAGGGCTGAGGTTGCACTCACTCCCCACACACACAGCACCCCCATCAGGGTGGAGGCTGCACTCACTCCCCACACACACAGCGCCCCCCTCAGGGCGAATGCTGTACTCACTACCCACACACAAACAATGCTCCCCTCAGGGCGGAGGCTGCACTCACTGCCCACACACAATCCGCCACTGCAGGGCAGTGGCTGCATTCACTCCACACAGACACACGCAAAGCGCCCCCCTCAGGGCGAATGCTGTACTCAATCTCCACACACAAACAATGCTCCCCTCAGGGTGGAGGCTGCACTCACTGCCCACACACACACAGCGTCCCCCTCAGGACAGAGGCTGCACTCACTCCCCACACACACATCGCCCCCTCAGGGCGGAGGCTGCGCTCACTCCCCCCACACACACATCGCCCCCTTCAGAGTGGAGGCTGCACTCAATCCCCACACACACATCGCCCCCTCAGGGCGGAGGCTGCGCTCACTCCCCACACACACACAGACACACACACAGCGCCCCCTCCTCAGGGCGGAGGCTGCACTCACTGCCCGCACACACACACAGCGCCCCCTTCAGAGTGGAGGCTGCACTCACTCCCTACACACACACACACACACACAGCGTCCCCCTCAGGGCGGAGGCTGCACTTACTCCCCACACACACACACAGCGCCCCCCTCAGGGCTGAGGTTGCACTCACTCCCCACACACACACACAGCGCCCGCTTCACAGTGGAGGCTGCACTAGCTGCACACAGACATACACACAGCACCCCCTTCAGGGTGGAGGCTGCAATCACTCCCCCAACACATACGCAGCGCCCCGTCAGTGTGATCGGCTGCACTCACTCCCCCCACACACACATCGCCCCCTCAGGGCGGAGACTACGATCACTCCCCACACACACACAGACACACACACACTCACACACACACACAGCACTCCCCTCAGTGTGGAGGTTGCACTCACTCCCCAAACACACACACACACAGCGCCCCTCTCAGGGCGGAGATTGCACTCACTCCCCACACACACTCCGCCGCCGCAGGGCAGTGGCTGCACTCACTCCACACAGACACATGCAAAGCGTCCCCTCAGGGCGAATGCTGTACCCACTCCCCACACACAAACAATGCTCCCTCAGGGCGCAGGCTGCACTCACTGCCCACACACACACACAGCGACCCCCTCAGGACAGAGGCTGCACTCACTTCCCACACACACAGCTCCCCCCTCAGGGTGGAGGCTGCACTCACTGCCCGCACACACACACACAGCGCCCCCTTCAGGGCGGAGGCTGCACTCACTGCCCGCACACACACAGCGGCCCCATCAGGACGGAGGCTGCACTCACACCCCACACACACATACAGCGCCCCCCTTGGTGCAGATGCTGCACTCACTCCCCACACACACATCGCTCCCTCAGGGCGGAGGCTGCACTCACTCCCCACACACACACACATAAAGCGCCCCCTCAGGGCGGAGGCTGTACTCTCTCCCCACACACACACACACAGCGCCCCCTCAGAGTGGAGGCTGCACACACTGTCCACACACACACACACATCGCCTCCTCAGGGCGGAGGCTGCACTCACTCCCCACACACATACACAGCGCCCCCTCAGGGCGGAGGCTGTATTCTCTCCCCACACACGCACACCCAGCGCCTCCCTCAGGGCTGAGGCTGCACTCACTCCCCACACACACACAGCGCCCCCTTCAGAGTGGAGGCTGCACTCACTCCCCACACACACATTGCCCCCTCAGGGTGAAGGCTGCACTCACTCCCCACACACATACAGCGCCCCCTTAGGGCAGAGGCTGCACTCACTCCCCACACACACACACACAGCGCCCCCCTCTGAGCGGAGGCTGCACTCACTCCCCACACACACACAGACTCACACACACACACACACACACAGCGCCCCCCCCACCCTCAGGGCGGAGACTGCACTCACTGCCCGCACACACACACAGCGCCCCCTTCAGAGTGGAGGCTGCACTCACTCCCCACACACACATCGGCCCCTCAGGGCAGAGGCTGCGCTCACTCCCCACACACACACAGACTCACACATACACACACACAGCGCCCCCCCTCAGGGCGGAGGCTGCACTCACTGCCCGCACACACACACAGCATCCCCCTCAGTGCGGAGGCTGCACTTACTCCCCACACACACACACAGCGCCCCCCTCAGGGCTGAGTTTCCACTCACTCCCCACACACACACACACAGCGCCCCCTTCACAGTGGAGGCTGCACTAGCTGCACACACACATACACACAGCGCCCCCTTCAGGGTGGAGGCTGCAATCACTCCCCACACACACACACAGCGCCCGCCTCAGGGCGGACGTGGCACTCACTCCCCACACACACACACACAGCACCCCCCTGTGAGCGGAGCCTGCACTCACTCCCCACATACACACACACACACAGCGCCCCCATCAGGGTGGAGGCTGCACTCACGCCCCACACACACCCAGCGTCCCTCTCAGGACTGAGGCTGCACTCACTCCACACACACACATTGCCCCCTCAGGGCGTAGGCTGCACTCACTACCCACACAGACACACATACACACACACACACACAGAACGCCCACCTCAGGGCGGAGGCAGCACTCACTGCCCACACACAATCCGCCACCGCAGGGCAGTGGCTGCACTCACTCCACACAGACACACGCAAAGCGCCCCCCTCAGGGCGAATGCTGTACTCAATCTCCACACACAAACAATGCTCCCCTCAGGGCGAAGGCTGCACTCATTGCCCACACATGTACAGCGCCCCCCTTAGGGTGGAGGCTGCACTCACTCCCAACACACACACAGCGCCCCCCTCAGGGCGGAGCTGGCACTCACTCCCCACACACACATCGCCCCCGAACGGCGGAGGCAGCACTCACTCCACACACACACAGCACCCCACTCAGGGTGGAGGCTGCACTCACTGCCCGCACACACATACAGCGCAGCCCTCAGTGCGGAGGCTGCACTCACTCCCCACACACATACACAGCGCCCCCTCAGGGCGGAGGCTGCACTTACACCCCACACACACACCCAGCGCCCCCCTCAGGGCTGAGGTTGCACTCACTCCCCACACACACAGCACCCCCATCAGGGTGGAGGCTGCACTCACTCCCCACACACACAGCGCCCCCCTCAGGGCGAATGCTGTACTCACTACCCACACACAAACAATGCTCCCCTCAGGGCGGAGGCTGCACTCACTGCCCACACACAATCCGCCACCGCAGGCCTAGTGGCTGCATTCACTCCACACAGACACACGCAAAGCGCCCCCCTCAGGGCGAATGCTGTACTCAATCTCCACACACAAACAATGCTCCCCTCAGGGTGGAGGCTGCACTCACTGCCCACACACACACAGCGTCCCCCTCAGGACAGAGGCTGCACTCACTCCCCACACACACATACAGCGCCCCCTTCAGGGCGGAGGCTGCACTCACTCCCCACACACACACACACACACAGCGCCCCCCTCAGGGCGGAGGCTGCACTCACTGACCGCACTCACATACAGCGCCCCCCTCAGGGCGGAGGCTGCACTCACTCCCCACACACACAGCGCCCCCCTCAGGGCGGAGGCTGCACTCACTCCCCACACACACAGCACCCCCATCAGGGCGGAGGCTGCACTTACTCCCCACACACACACACAGCGCCCCCCTCAGGGCTGAGGTTGCACTCACTCCCCACACACACACACAGCGCCCGCTTCACAGTGGAGGCTGCACTAGCTGCACACAGACATACACACAGCACCCCCTTCAGGGTGGAGGCTGCAATCACTCCCCCAACACATACGCAGCGCCCCGTCAGTGTGATCGGCTGCACTCACTCCCCCCACACACACATCGCCCCCTCAGGGCGGAGACTACGATCACTCCCCACACACACACAGACACACACACACTCACACACACACACAGCACTCCCCTCAGTGTGGAGGTTGCACTCACTCCCCAAACACACACACACACAGCGCCCCTCTCAGGGCGGAGATTGCACTCACTCCCCACACACACTCCGCCGCCGCAGGGCAGTGGCTGCACTCACTCCACACAGACACATGCAAAGCGTCCCCTCAGGGCGAATGCTGTACCCACTCCCCACACACAAACAATGCTCCCTCAGGGCGCAGGCTGCACTCACTGCCCACACACACACACAGCGACCCCCTCAGGACAGAGGCTGCACTCACTTCCCACACACACAGCTCCCCCCTCAGGGTGGAGGCTGCACTCACTGCCCGCACACACACACACAGCGCCCCCTTCAGGGCGGAGGCTGCACTCACTGCCCGCACACACTCAGCGCCCCCTCAGGTCGGAGGTTGCACTCATTCCTCACACACACACACACAGCGCCCCCCTCAGGGCGGAGGCTGCACTCACTGCCCGCACACACACAGCGGCCCCATCAGGACGGAGGCTGCACTCACACCCCACACACACATACAGCGCCCCCCTTGGTGCAGATGCTGCACTCACTCCCCACACACACATCGCTCCCTCAGGGCGGAGGCTGCACTCACTCCCCACACACACACAGCGCTCCCCTCAGGGTGGAGGCTGCACTCACACCCCACACACAAACACACACAGCGGCCCCATCAGGGCGGAGGTTGCACTCACTCCCCACACACACACACACACAGCGCCCCCCTCAGAGCGGAAGCTGACTCACACCCCACACACACACACACACACACACACACAGCGCCCCCATCAGGGTGGAGGCTGCACTCACTCCCCACACACACACACACCGCTCCACTCAGAGCGGAGACTGCACTCACTCCCCACACAGACACAGTGCCCCCCTCAGAGTGGAGGCTGTACTCTCTCCCCACACACACACACATAAAGCGCCCCCTCAGGGCGGAGGCTGTACTCTCTCCCCACACACACACACACAGCGCCCCCTCAGAGTGGAGGCTGCACACACTGTCCACACACACACACACATCGCCTCCTCAGGGCGGAGGCTGCACTCACTCCCCACACACATACACAGCGCCCCCTCAGGGCGGAGGCTGTATTCTCTCCCCACACACGCACACCCAGCGCCTCCCTCAGGGCTGAGGCTGCACTCACTCCCCACACACACACAGCGCCCCCTTCAGAGTGGAGGCTGCACTCACTCCCCACACACACATTGCCCCCTCAGGGTGAAGGCTGCACTCACTCCCCACACACATACAGCGCCCCCTTAGGGCAGAGGCTGCACTCACTCCCCACACACACACACACAGCACCCCCCTCTGAGCGGAGGCTGCACTCACTCCCCACACACACACAGACTCACACACACACACACACACACAGCGCCCCCCCCACCCTCAGGGCGGAGACTGCACTCACTGCCCGCACACACACACAGCGCCCCCTTCAGAGTGGAGGCTGCACTCACTCCCCACACACACATCGGCCCCTCAGGGCAGAGGCTGCGCTCACTCCCCACACACACACAGACTCACACATACACACACACAGCGCCCCCCCTCAGGGCGGAGGCTGCACTCACTGCCCGCACACACACACAGCGTCCCCCTCAGTGCGGAGGCTGCACTTACTCCCCACACACACACACAGCGCCCCCCTCAGGGCTGAGTTTCCACTCACTCCCCACACACACACACACAGCGCCCCCTTCACAGTGGAGGCTGCACTAGCTGCACACACACATACACACAGCGCCCCCTTCAGGGTGGAGGCTGCAATCACTCCCCACACACACACACAGCGCCCGCCTCAGGGCGGACGTGGCACTCACTCCCCACACACACACACACAGCACCCCCCTGTGAGCGGAGCCTGCACTCACTCCCCACATACACACACACACACAGCGCCCCCATCAGGGTGGAGGCTGCACTCACGCCCCACACACACCCAGCGTCCCTCTCAGGACTGAGGCTGCACTCACTCCACACACACACATTGCCCCCTCAGGGCGTAGGCTGCACTCACTACCCACACAGACACACATACACACACACACACACAGAACGCCCACCTCAGGGCGGAGGCAGCACTCACTGCCCACACACAATCCGCCACCGCAGGGCAGTGGCTGCACTCACTCCACACAGACACACGCAAAGCGCCCCCCTCAGGGCGAATGCTGTACTCAATCTCCACACACAAACAATGCTCCCCTCAGGGCGAAGGCTGCACTCATTGCCCACACATGTACAGCGCCCCCCTTAGGGTGGAGGCTGCACTCACTCCCAACACACACACAGCGCCCCCCTCAGGGCGGAGCTGGCACTCACTCCCCACACACACATCGCCCCCGAACGGCGGAGGCAGCACTCACTCCACACACACACAGCACCCCACTCAGGGTGGAGGCTGCACTCACTGCCCGCACACACATACAGCGCAGCCCTCAGTGCGGAGGCTGCACTCACTCCCCACACACATACACAGCGCCCCCTCAGGGCGGAGGCTGCACTTACACCCCACACACACACCCAGCGCCCCCCTCAGGGCTGAGGTTGCACTCACTCCCCACACACACAGCACCCCCATCAGGGTGGAGGGTGCACTCACTCCCCACACACACAGCGCCCCCCTCAGGGCGAATGCTGTACTCACTACCCACACACAAACAATGCTCCCCTCAGGGCGGAGGCTGCACTCACTGCCCACACACAATCCGCCACCGCAGGGCAGTGGCTGCATTCACTCCACACAGACACACGCAAAGCGCCCCCCTCAGGGCGAATGCTGTACTCAATCTCCACACACAAACAATGCTCCCCTCAGGGTGGAGGCTGCACTCACTGCCCACACACACACAGCGTCCCCCTCAGGACAGAGGCTGCACTCACTCCCCACACACACATACAGCGCCCCCTTCAGGGCGGAGGCTGCACTCACTCCCCACACACACACACACACACAGCGCCCCCCTCAGGGCGGAGGCTGCACTCACTGACCGCACTCACATACAGCGCCCCCCTCAGGGCGGAGGCTGCACTCACTCCCCACACACACAGCGCCCCCCTCAGGGCGGAGGCTGCACTCACTCCCCACACACACAGCACCCCCATCAGGGCGGAGGCTGCACTTACTCCCCACACACACACACAGCGCCCCCCTCAGGGCTGAGGTTGCACTCACTCCCCACACACACACACAGCGCCCGCTTCACAGTGGAGGCTGCACTAGCTGCACACAGACATACACACAGCACCCCCTTCAGGGTGGAGGCTGCAATCACTCCCCCAACACATACGCAGCGCCCCGTCAGTGTGATCGGCTGCACTCACTCCCCCCACACACACATCGCCCCCTCAGGGCGGAGACTACGATCACTCCCCACACACACACAGACACACACACACTCACACACACACACAGCACTCCCCTCAGTGTGGAGGTTGCACTCACTCCCCAAACACACACACACACAGCGCCCCTCTCAGGGCGGAGATTGCACTCACTCCCCACACACACTCCGCCGCCGCAGGGCAGTGGCTGCACTCACTCCACACAGACACATGCAAAGCGTCCCCTCAGGGCGAATGCTGTACCCACTCCCCACACACAAACAATGCTCCCTCAGGGCGCAGGCTGCACTCACTGCCCACACACACACACAGCGACCCCCTCAGGACAGAGGCTGCACTCACTTCCCACACACACAGCTCCCCCCTCAGGGTGGAGGCTGCACTCACTGCCCGCACACACACACACAGCGCCCCCTTCAGGGCGGAGGCTGCACTCACTGCCCGCACACACTCAGCGCCCCCTCAGGTCGGAGGTTGCACTCATTCCTCACACACACACACACAGCGCCCCCCTCAGGGCGGAGGCTGCACTCACTGCCCGCACACACACAGCGGCCCCATCAGGACGGAGGCTGCACTCACACCCCACACACACATACAGCGCCCCCCTTGGTGCAGATGCTGCACTCACTCCCCACACACACATCGCTCCCTCAGGGCGGAGGCTGCACTCACTCCCCACACACACACAGCGCTCCCCTCAGGGTGGAGGCTGCACTCACACCCCACACACAAACACACACAGCGGCCCCATCAGGGCGGAGGTTGCACTCACTCCCCACACACACACACACACAGCGCCCCCCTCAGAGCGGAAGCTGACTCACACCCCACACACACACACACACACACACACACAGCGCCCCCATCAGGGTGGAGGCTGCACTCACTCCCCACACACACACACACCGCTCCACTCAGAGCGGAGACTGCACTCACTCCCCACACAGACACAGTGCCCCCCTCAGAGTGGAGGCTGTACTCTCTCCCCACACACACACACATAAAGCGCCCCCTCAGGGCGGAGGCTGTACTCTCTCCCCACACACACACACACAGCGCCCCCTCAGAGTGGAGGCTGCACACACTGTCCACACACACACACACATCGCCTCCTCAGGGCGGAGGCTGCACTCACTCCCCACACACATACACAGCGCCGCCTCAGGGCGGAGGCTGTATTCTCTCCCCACACACGCACACCCAGCGCCTCCCTCAGGGCTGAGGCTGCACTCACTCCCCACACACACACAGCGCCCCCTTCAGAGTGGAGGCTGCACTCACTCCCCACACACACATTGCCCCCTCAGGGTGAAGGCTGCACTCACTCCCCACACACATACAGCGCCCCCTTAGGGCAGAGGCTGCACTCACTCCCCACACACACACACACACAGCGCCCCCCTCTGAGCGGAGGCTGCACTCACTCCCCACACACACACAGACTCACACACACACACACACACACAGCGCCCCCCCCACCCTCAGGGCGGAGACTGCACTCACTGCCCGCACACACACACAGCGCCCCCTTCAGAGTGGAGGCTGCACTCACTCCCCACACACACATCGGCCCCTCAGGGCAGAGGCTGCGCTCACTCCCCACACACACACAGACTCACACATACACACACACAGCGCCCCCCCTCAGGGCGGAGGCTGCACTCACTGCCCGCACACACACACAGCGTCCCCCTCAGTGCGGAGGCTGCACTTACTCCCCACACACACACACAGCGCCCCCCTCAGGGCTGAGTTTCCACTCGCTGCCCACACACACACACACAGCGCCCCCTTCACAGTGGAGGCTGCACTAGCTGCACACACACATACACACAGCGCCCCCTTCAGGGTGGAGGCTGCAATCACTCCCCACACACACACACAGCGCCCGCCTCAGGGCGGACGTGGCACTCACTCCCCACACACACACACACAGCACCCCCCTGTGAGCGGAGCCTGCACTCACTCCCCACATACACACACACACACAGCGCCCCCATCAGGGTGGAGGCTGCACTCACGCCCCACACACACCCAGCGTCCCTCTCAGGACTGAGGCTGCACTCACTCCACACACACACATTGCCCCCTCAGGGCGTAGGCTGCACTCACTACCCACACAGACACACATACACACACACACACACAGAACGCCCACCTCAGGGCGGAGGCAGCACTCACTGCCCACACACAATCCGCCACCGCAGGGCAGTGGCTGCACTCACTCCACACAGACACACGCAAAGCGCCCCCCTCAGGGCGAATGCTGTACTCAATCTCCACACACAAACAATGCTCCCCTCAGGGCGAAGGCTGCACTCATTGCCCACACATGTACAGCGCCCCCCTTAGGGTGGAGGCTGCACTCACTCCCAACACACACACAGCGCCCCCCTCAGGGCGGAGCTGGCACTCACTCCCCACACACACATCGCCCCCGAAGGGCGGAGGCAGCACTCACTCCACACACACACAGCACCCCACTCAGGGTGGAGGCTGCACTCACTGCCCGCACACACATACAGCGCAGCCCTCAGTGCGGAGGCTGCACTCACTTCCCACACACATACACAGCGCCCCCTCAGGGCGGAGGCTGCACTTACACCCCACACACACACCCAGCGCCCCCCTCAGGGCTGAGGTTGCACTCACTCCCCACACACACAGCACCCCCATCAGGGTGGAGGGTGCACTCACGCCCCACACACACAGCGCCCCCCTCAGGGCGAATGCTGTACTCACTACCCACACACAAACAATGCTCCCCTCAGGGCGGAGGCTGCACTCACTGCCCACACACAATCCGCCACCGCAGGGCAGTGGCTGCATTCACTCCACACAGACACACGCAAAGCGCCCCCCTCAGGGCGAATGCTGTACTCAATCTCCACACACAAACAATGCTCCCCTCAGGGTGGAGGCTGCACTCACTGCCCACACACACACAGCGTCCCCCTCAGGACAGAGGCTGCACTCACTCCCCACACACACATACAGCGCCCCCTTCAGGGCGGAGGCTGCACTCACTCCCCACACACACACACACACACAGCGCCCCCCTCAGGGCGGAGGCTGCACTCACTGACCGCACTCACATACAGCGCCCCCCTCAGGGCGGAGGCTGCACTCACTCCCCACACACACAGCGCCCCCCTCAGGGCGGAGGCTGCACTCACTCCCCACACACACAGCACCCCCATCAGGGTGGAGGCTGCACTCACTCCCCACACACACAGCGCCCCCCTCAGGGCGGAGGCTGCACTCACTCCCCACACACACATCGCCCACTCAGGGCGGAGGCTGCACTCACTCCACATACACACACAGCGCCCTGCTCAGGGCGGAGGCTGTACTCTCTCCCCACACACACACACACACATACAGCTCCCCTTCAGGGCGGAGGCTGTACTCACTCCCCACACACATGCACAGCGCCCCCTCAGGGCGGAGGCTTTATTCTCTCCCCACACACACATTCACAGCGCCCCCTTAGGGCGGAGGCTGTATTCTCTCCCCACACACACACACACAGCGCCTCCCTCAGGGCTGAGGCTGCACTCACTCCCCACACACACATCGCCCCCTCAGGGCGGAGGCTGCGCTCACTCCCCCCACACACACATCGCCCCCTCAGGGCGGAGGCTGCACTCACTCCCCACACACACAGCGCCCCCTTCAGAGTGGAGGCTGCACTCAATCCCCACACACACATCGCCCCCTCAGGGCGGAGGCTGCGCTCACTCCCCACACACACACAGACACACACACAGTGCCCCCTCCTCAGGGCGGAGGCTGCACTCACTGCCCGCACACACACACAGCGCCCCCTTCAGAGTGGAGGCTGCACTCACTCCCTACACACACACACACACACAGCGTCCCCCTCAGGGCGGAGGCTGCACTTACTCCCCACACACACACACAGCGCCCCCCTCAGGGCTGAGGTTGCACTCACTCCCTACACACACACACAGCGCCCGCTTCACAGTGGAGGCTGCACTAGCTGCACACACACATACACACAGCACCCCCGTCAGGGTGGAGGCTGCAATCACTCCCCCAACACATACGCAGCGCCCCGTCAGTGTGATCGGCTGCACTCACTCCCCCCACACACACATCACCCCCTCAGGGCGGAGAGTACGATCACTCCCCACACACACACAGACACACACACACACAGCACTCCCCTCAGTGTGGAGGTTGCACTCACTCCCCAAACACACACACACACAGCGCCCCTCTCAGGGCGGAGATTGCACTCACTCCCCACACACACTCCGCCGCCGCAGGGCAGTGGCTGCACTCACTCCACACAGACACATGCAAAGCGTCCCCTCAGGGCGAATGCTGTACCCACTCCCCACACACAAACAATGCTCCCTCAGGGCGCAGGCTGCACTCACTGCCCACACACACACACAGCGACCCCCTCAGGACAGAGGCTGCACTCACTTCCCACACACACAGCGCCCCCTTCAGGGCGGAGGCTGCACTCACTGCCCGCACACACTCAGCGCCCCCTCAGGTCGGAGGTTGCACTCACTCCTCACACACACACACACAGCGCCCCCCTCAGGGCGGAGGCTGCACTCACTGCCCGCACACACACAGCGGCCCCATCAGGACGGAGGCTGCACTCACACCCCACACACACATACAGCGCCCCCCTTGGTGCAGATGCTGCACTCACTCCCCACACACACATCGCTCCCTCAGGGCGGAGGCTGCACTCACTCCCCACACACACACAGCGCTCCCCTCAGGGTGGAGGCTGCACTCACACCCCACACACAAACACACACAGCGGCCCCATCAGGGCGGAGGTTGCACTCACTCCCCACACACACACACACAGCGCCCCCCTCAGAGCGGAAGCTGACTCACACCCCACACACACACACACACACACACACACAAACAGCGCCCCCATCAGGGTGGAGGCTGCACTCACTCCCCACACACACACACACCGCTCCACTCAGAGCGGAGACTGCACTCACTCCCCACACAGACACAGTGCCCCCCTCAGAGTGGAGGCTGTACTCTCTCCCCACACACACACACATAAAGCGCCCCCTCAGGGCGGAGGCTGTACTCTCTCCCCACACACACACACACAGCGCCCCCTCAGAGTGGAGGCTGCACACACTGTCCACACACACACACACATCGCCTCCTCAGGGCGGAGGCTGTATTCTCTCCCCACACACGCACACCCAGCGCCTCCCTCAGGGCTGAGGCTGCACTCACTCCCCACACACACACAGCGCCCCCTTCAGAGTGGAGGCTGCACTCACTCCCCACACACACATTGCCCCCTCAGGGTGGAGGCTGCACTCACTCCCCACACACATACAGCGCCCCCTTAGGGCGGAGGCTGCACTCACTCCCCACACACACACACACAGCGCCCCCCTCTGAGCGGAGGCTGCACTCACTCCCCACACACACACAGACTCACACACACACACACACACACACACAGCGCCCCCCCACCCTCAGGGCAGAGACTGCACTCACTGCCCGCACACACACACAGCGCCCCCTTCAGAGTGGAGGCTGCACTCACTCCCCACACACACATCGGCCCCTCAGGGCAGAGGCTGCGCTCACTCCCCACACACACACAGACTCACACATACACACACACAGTGCCCCCCCTCAGGGCGGAGGCTGCACTCACTGCCCGCACACACACACAGCATCCCCCTCAGTGCGGAGGCTGCACTTACTCCCCACACACACACACAGCGCCCCCCTCAGGGCTGAGTTTCCACTCACTCCCCACACACATACACACAGCGCCCCCTTCAGGGTGGAGGCTGCAATCACTCCCCACACACACACACAGCGCCCGCCTCAGGGCGGACGTGGCACTCACTCCCCACACACACACACACAGCACCCCCCTGTGGGCGGAGCCTGCACTCACTCCCCACATACACACACACACACAGCGCCCCCATCAGGGTGGAGGCTGCACTCACGCCCCACACACACCCAGCGTCCCTCTCAGGACTGAGGCTGCACTCACTCCCCACACACACATTGCCCCCTCAGGGCGTAGGCTGCACTCATTGCCCACACATATACAGCGCCCCCCTTAGGGTGGAGGCTGCACTCACTCCCCACACACATACACAGCGCCCCCTCAGGGCGGAGGCTGCACTTACACCCCACACACACACCCAGCGCCCCCCTCAGGACTGAGGTTGCACTCACTCCCCACACACACAGCACCCCCATCAGGGTGGAGGCTGCACTCACTCCCCACACACACAGCGCCCCCCTCAGGGTGGAGGCTGCACTCACTGCCCAAACACACACAGCGTCCCCCTCAGGACAGAGGCTGCACTCACTCCCCACACACACATACAGCACCCCCCTCAGGGCCGAGGCTGCACTCACTCCCCACACACACACACACACACAGCGCCGCCTTCAGAGTGGAGGCTGCACTCACTGCACACACACATGCACACAGCGCCCTCCTCAGGGTGGAGGCTGCACTCACGCCCCACAGACAAACACACAGTGCCCCCGTCAGGGTGGAGGCTGCGCTCAAGCCCCACACACACCCAGCGTCCCTCTCAGGACTGAGGCTGCACTCACTCCTCACACACGCACACAGTGCCCCCTTCAGCGTGGAGGCTGCAATCACTCCCCCAACACACACACAGCACCCCGTCAGTGTGATAGGCTGCACTAATTCCCCACACACACATCGCACCCTCAGAGCGGAGACTGCGATCACTCCCCAAACACACACAGACACACACACAATCACACACACACACAGCACTCCCCTCAGTGTGGAGGTTGCACTCACTCCCCACACACATACACAAACAATGCTCCCCTCAGGGCGGAGGCTGCACTCACTGCCCACACACAATCCGCCACCGCAGGGCAGTGGCTGCATTCACTCCACACAGACACACGCAAAGCGCCCCCCTCAGGGCGAATGCTGTACTCAATCTCCACACACAAACAATGCTCCCCTCAGGGTGGAGGCTGCACTCACTGCCCACACACACACAGCGTCCCCCTCAGGACAGAGGCTGCACTCACTCCCCACACACACATACATCGCCCCCCTCAGGGCGGAGGCTGCACTCACTCCCCACACACACACACACACACACACAGCGCCCCCCCTCAGGGCGGAGGCTGCACTCACTGACCGCACACACATACAGCGCCCCCCTCAGGGCGGAGGCTGCACTCACTCCCCACACACACATTGCCCCCTCAGGGCGTAGGCTGCACTCACTACCCACACAGACACACATACACACACACACACACACAGAACGCCCACCTCAGGGCGGAGGCAGCACTCACTGCCCACACACAATCCGCCACCGCAGGGCAGTGGCTGCACTCACTCCACACAGACACACGCAAAGCGCCCCTCTCAGGGCGAATGCTGTACTCAATCTCCACACACAAACAATGCTCCACTCAGGGCGAAGGCTGCACTCATTGCCCACACATATACAGCGCCCCCCTTAGGGTGGAGGCTGCACTCACTCCCCACACACATACACAGCGCCCCCTCAGGGCGGAGGCTGCACTTACACCCCACACACACACCCAGCGCCCCCCTCAGGACTGAGGTTGCACTCACTCCCCACACACACAGCACCCCCATCAGGGTGGAGGCTGCACTCACTCCCCACACACACAGCGCCCCCCTCAGGGCGGAGGCTGCACTCACTGCCCAAACACACACAGCGTCCCCCTCAGGACAGAGGCTGCACTCACTCCCCACACACACATACAGCACCCCCCTCAGGGCCGAGGCTGCACTCACTCCCCACACACACACACACACACAGCGCCCCCTTCAGAGTGGAGGCTGCACTCACTGCACACACACATACACACAGCGCCCTCCTCAGGGTGGAGGCTGCACTCACGCCCCACAGACAAACACACAGTGCCCCCGTCAGGGTGGAGGCTGCGCTCAAGCCCCACACACACCCAGCGTCCCTCTCAGGACTGAGGCTGCACTCACTCCTCACACACGCACACAGCGCCCCCTTCAGCGTGGAGGCTGCAATCACTCCCCCAACACACACACAGCACCCCGTCAGTGTGATAGGCTGCACTAATTCCCCACACACACATCGCACCCTCAGAGCGAAGACTGCGATCACTGCCCAAACACACACAGACACACACACAATCACACACACACACAGCACTCCCCTCAGTGTGGAGGTTGCACTCACTCCCCACACACATACACAAACAATGCTCCCCTCAGGGCGGAGGCTGCACTCACTGCCCACACACAATCCGCCACCGCAGGGCAGTGGCTGCATTCACTCCACACAGACACACGCAAAGCGCCCCCCTCAGGGCGAATGCTGTACTCAATCTCCACACACAAACAATGCTCCCCTCAGGGTGGAGGCTGCACTCACTGCCCACACACACACAGCGTCCCCCTCAGGACAGAGGCTGCACTCACTCCCCACACACACATACATCGCCCCCCTCAGGGCGGAGGCTGCACTCACTCCCCACACACACACACACACACACACACAGCGCCCCCCACTCAGGGCGGAGGCTGCACTCACTGACCGCACACACATACAGCGCCCCCCTCAGGGCGGAGGCTGCACTCACTCCCCACACACACAGCGCCCCCCTCAGGGCGGAGGCTGCACTCACTCCCCACACACACAGCACTCCCATCAGGGTGGAGGCTGCACTCATTCCCCACACACACAGCGCCCCCCTCAGGGCGGAGGCTGCTCTCACTCCCCACACACACATCGCCCACTCAGGGCGGAGGCTGCACTCACTCCACATACACACACAGCGCCCTGCTCAGGGCGGAGGCTGTACTCTCTCCCCACACACACACACACACATACAGCGCCCCTTCAGGGTGGAGGCTGTACTCACTCCCCACACACATGCACAGCGCCCCCTCAGGGCGGAGGCTTTACTCTCTCCCCACACACACATTCACAGCGCCCCCTTAGGGCGGAGGCTGTATTCTCTCCCCACACACACACACACAGCGCCTCCCTCAGGGCTGAGGCTGCACTCACTCCCCACACACACATCGCCCCCTCAGGGCGGAGGCTGCGCTCACTCCCCCCACACACACATCGCCCCCTCAGGGCGGAGGCTGCTCTCACTCCCCACACACACAGCGCCCCCTTCAGAGTGGAGGCTGCACTCAATCCCCACACACACATCGCCCCCTCAGGGCGGAGGCTGCGCTCACTCCCCACACACACACAGACACACACACAGCGCCCCCTCCTCAGGGCGGAGGCTGCACTCACTGCCCGCACACACACACAGCGCCCCCTTCAGAGTGGAGGCTGCACTCACTCCCTACACACACACACACACACACAGCGTCCCCCTCAGGGCGGAGGCTGCACTTACTCCCCACACACACACACAGCGCCCCCCTCAGGGCTGAGGTTGCACTCACTCCCCACACACACACACAGCGCCCGCTTCACAGTGAAGGCTGCACTAGCTGCACAAACACATACACACAGCGCCCCCTTCAGGGTGGAGGCTGCAATCACTCCCCCAACACATACGCAGCGCCCCGTCAGTGTGATCAGCTGCACTCACTCCCCCCACACACACATCGCCCCCTCAGGGCGGAGACTACGATCACTCCCCACACACACACAGACACACACACACTCACACACACACACACAGCACTCCCCTCAGTGTGGAGGTTGCACTCACTCCCCAAACACACACACACACAGCGCCCCTCTCAGGGCGGAGATTGCACTCACTCCCCACACACACTCCGCCGCCGCAGGGCAGTGGCTGCACTCACTCCACACAGACACACGCAAAGCGTCCCCTCAGGGCGAATGCTGTACCCACTCCCCACACACAAACAATGCTCCCTCAGGGCGCAGGCTGCACTCACTGCCCACACACACACACAGCGACCCCCTCAGGACAGATGCTGCACTCACTTCCCACACACACAGCTCCCCCCTCAGGGTGGAGGCTGCACTCACTGCCCGCACACACACACACAGCGCCCCCTTCAGGGCGGAGGCTGCACTCACTGCCCGCACACACTCAGCGCCCCCTCAGGTCGGAGGTTGCACTCACTCCTCACACACACACACACAGCGCCCCCCCTCAAGGCGGAGGCTGCACTCACTGCCCGCACACACACAGCGGCCCCATCAGGACGGAGGCTGCACTCACACCCCACACACACACACAGCGCCCCCCTTGGTGCAGATGCTGCACTCACTCCCCACACACACATCGCTCCCTCAGGGCGGAGGCTGCACTCACTCCCCACACACACACAGCGCTCCCCTCAGGGTGGAGGCTGCACTCACACCCCACACACAAACACACACAGCGGCCCCATCAGGGCGGAGGTTGCACTCACTCCCCACACACACATACACAGCGCCCCCCTCAGAGCGGAAGCTGCACTCACACCCCACACACACACACACACACACACAGCGCCCCCATCAGGGTGGAGGCTGCACTCACTCCCCACACACACACACACCGCTCCACTCAGAGCGGAGACTGCACTCACTCCCCACACAGACACAGTGCCCCCCTCAGAGTGGAGGCTGTACTCTCTCCCCACACACACACACATAAAGCGCCCCCTCAGGGCGGAGGCTGTACTCTCTCCCCACACACACACACACACAGCGCCCCCTCAGAGTGGAGGCTGCACACACTGTCCACACACACACACACATCGCCTCCTCAGGGCGGAGGCTGCACTCACTCCCCGCACACATACACAGCGCCCCCTCAGTGCGGAGGCTGTACTCTCTCCCCACACACGCACACCCAGCGCCTCCCTCAGGGCTGAGGCTGCACTCACTCCCCACACACACACAGCGCCCCCTTCAGAGTGGAGGCTGCACTCACTCCCCACACACACATTGCCCCCTCAGGGTGGAGGCTGCACTCACTCCCCACACACATACAGCGCCCCCTTAGGGCGGAGGCTGCACTCACTCCCCACACACACACACACAGCGCCCCCCTCTGAGCGGAGGCTGCACTCACTCCCCACACACACACAGACTCACACACACACACACACACACAGCGCCCCCCCCTACCCTCAGGGCGGAGACTGCACTCACTGCCCGCACACACACACAGCGCCCCCTTCAGAGTGGAGGCTGCACTCACTCCCCACACACACATCGGCCCCTCAGGGCAGAGGCTGCGCTCACTCCCCACACACACACAGACTCACACATACACACACACAGCGCCCCCCCTCAGGGCGGAGGCTGCACTCACTGCCCGCACACACACACAGCGTCCCCCTCAGTGCGGAGGCTGCACTTACTCCCCACACGCACACACAGCGCCCCCCTCAGGGCTGAGTTTCCACTCACTCCCCACACACACACACACACAGCGCCCCCTTCACAGTGGAGGCTGCACTAGCTGCACACACACATACACACAGCGCCCCCTTCAGGGTGGAGGCTGCAATCACTCCCACAACATACACACAACGCCCCCGTCAGTGTGATCGGCTGCACTAATTCCCCACACACACATCGCGCCCTCAGAGCGGAGACTGCGATCACTCCCCACACACACACAGACACACACACACTCACACACACACACACAGCACTCCCCTCAGTGTGGAGGTTGCACTTACTCCCCAAACACACACACACACAGCGCCCCTCACAGAGCGGAAGCTGAACTCACACCCCACACACACACACACATTTCCCCCTCAGGGTGGAGGCTGCACTCATTCCCCACACACATACAGCGCCCGCCTCAGGGTGGAGGCTGTACTCAATCCCCACACACACATCGCTCCCTCAGGGCGGAGACTGCACTCACTCCACACACACACATTGCCCCCTCAGGGTGGAGGCTGCACTCACTCCCCACACACATACAGCGCCCCCTTAGGGCAGAGGCTGCACTCACTCCCCACACACACACACACAGCGCCCCCCTCTGAGCGGAGGCTGCACTCACTCCCCACACACACACACACACACACACACACACACACAGCGCCCCCATCAGGGTGGAGGCTGCACTCACTCCCCACACACACCCAGCGTCCCTCTCAGGACTGAGGCTGCACTCACTCCCCCCACACACATACAGCGCCCCCTCAGGGCGGAGGCTGCACTCTCTCCACACACAAACATACACAGCGACCCCATCAGGGCGGAGGCTGCACTCACTCCCCATACACACACATTGCGCCCCCCCCGAGAGCGGAGGATGCACTCACTCCCCACACACATATCGCCCCCTGAGGGCGGAGGCTGCACTCACTACCCACACACACACATACACACACAGCGCCCCCGTCAGGGCGGAGGCTGCACTTACACCCCACACACACACCCAGCGCCCCCCTCAGGGCTGAGGTTGCACTCACTCCCCACACACACACACAGCGCCCCCTTCAGAGTGGAGGCTGCACTCACTGCACACACACATACACACAGCGCCCTCCTCAGGGTGGAGGCTGCACTCACACCCCACACGCACACACATACACACACACACAGCGCCCCCCTCAGGGCGGAGGTGGCACTCACACCCCACACACACACACACACACACAGCGCCCCCCTCTGAGCGGAGGCTGCACTCACTCCCCACACACACAGACACACACAGCGCCCCCATCAGGGTGGAGGCTGCACTCAAGCCCCACACACACCCAGCGTCCCTCTCAGGACTGAGGCTGCACTCACTCCTCACACACGCACACAGCGCCCCCTTCAGCGTGGAGGCTGCAATCACTCCCCCAACACACACACAGCACCCCGTCAGTGTGATAGGCTGCACTAATTCCCCACACACACATCGCACCCTCAGAGCGGAGACTGCGATCACTCCCCACACGCACACAGACACACACACACTCACACACACACACAGCACTCTCCTCAGTGTGGAGGTTGCACTCACTCCCCACACACATACACACACAGCGCCCCTCTCAGAATGGAGATTGCACTCACTCCCCACACACAATCCGCCACCGCAGGGCAGTGGCTGCACTCACTCCACACAGACACACGCAAAGCGCCCCCTTCAGGGCGAATGCTGTGCACACTCCCCACACACAAACAATGCTCCCCTCAGGGCGGAGGCTGCACTCACTGCCCACACACAATCCGCCACCGCAGGGCAGTGGCTGCACTCACTCCACACAGACACATGCAAAGCGCCCCCCTCAGGGCGAATGCTGTACTCAATCTCCACACACAAACAATGCTCCCCTCAGGGCGGAGGCTGCACTCACTGCCCACACACACACATCGCCCCCTCAGGGCGGAGGCTGCACTCACTCCCCCCACACACACATCGCCCCCTCAGGGCGGAGGCTGCACTCACTCCCCACACACACAGCGCCCCCTTCAGAATGGAGGCTGCACTCAATCCCCACACACACATCGCCCCCTCAGGGCGGAGGCTGCGCTCACTCCCACACACACACAGACACACACACACAGCGCCCCCTCCTCAGGGCGGAGGCTGCACTCACTGCCCGCACACACACACAGCGCCCCCTTCAGAGTGGAGGCTGCACTCACTCCCTACACACACACACACACAGCGTCCCCCTCAGGGCGGAGGCTGCACTTACTCCCCACACACACACACAGCGCCCCCCTCAGGTCTGAGGTTGCACTCACTCCCCACACACACACACACAGCGCCCGCTTCACAGTGGAGGCTGCACTAGCTGCACACACACATACACACAGCGCCCCCTTCAGGGTGGAGGCTGCAATCACTCCCCCCACACACACATCGCCCCCTCAGGGCGGAGACTATGATCACTCCCCACACACACAGCTCCCCCCTCAGGGTGGAGGCTGCACTCACTGCCCGCACACACACATCGCTCTCTCAGGGTGGAGGCTGCACTCACTGCCCGCACACACATACAGCGCAGCCCTCAGGGTGGAGGCTGCACTCACTGCACACACATACACACATCGCCCCCTCAGGGCGGAGACTGCGATCACTCCCCACACACAAACAGACACACACACACACAGCGCACCCTTCAAGGCGGAGGCTGCACTCACTCCCCTCACACACACAAGCACAACGCCCCTCTCAGGGCGGAGATTGCACTCACTCCCCACACACACTCCGCCCCCTCAGGGCAGTGGCTGCACTCACACACCACACACACACACACACACACACACACACACACACACACACATACACAGCGCCCCCATCAGGGTGGAGGCTGCACTCACTGCCCGCACACACACAGCGCCCCCATCAGGGTGGAGGCTGCACTCACTCCCCACACACACACAGCGCTCCCCTCAGGGTGGAGGCTGCACTCACACCCCACACACACACACACACACACACACACACACAGCGCCCCCATCAGGGTGGAGGCTGCACTCACTGCCCGCACACACACAGCGCCCCCATCAGGGTGGAGGCTGCACTCACTTCGCAGACACACACACAGCGCTCCCCTTAGGGTGGAGGCTGCACTCATTCCCGATACACACATCGCTCCCTCAGGGTGGAGGCTGCACTCACTGCCCACACACACACACATCGCCCCCTCAGGGCGGAGACTGCGATCACTCCCCACACACACACAGACACACACACACACACAGCGCACCCCTCAGGGCGGAAGCTGCACTCACTCCCCTCACACACACAAGCACAACGCGCCTCTCAGGGCGAAGATTGCACTCACTCCCCACACACACTCCGCCCCCTCAGGGCAGTGGCTGCACACACACCCCACACACACACACACACACACACACACACACACACAGCGCCCCCATCAGGGTGGAGGCTGCACTCACTCCCCGCACACACACAGCGGCCCCATCAGGGCGGAGGTTGTACTCACTCCCCAGACACACACACAGCGACCCCCTCAGGGCGGAGGCTGGACTCACTGCCCACACAGACACCGCCCCCCTCAGGGCAGAGGCTGCACTCACTGCCCGCACACACACAGCGCCCCCATCAGGGTGGAGGCTGCACTCACTCCCCACACACATTGCCACCTCAGGGCGGAGGCTGCACTCACTCCCCACACACAGATTGCCCCCTCAGGGCGGAGGCTGCACTCACTCACCACACACATACACAGCGCCGCCCCCTCAGGGTGGAGGCTGCACTCACTGCCCGCACACACACAGCGGCCCCATCAGGGCTGGATGTTGCACTCAATACCCACACATACACACAGCGCCCCCCTTCGGGCGGAGGCTGCACTCACTCCCCACACACATACAGCGCCCGCCTCAGGGTGGAGGCTGCACTCACTGCCCGCACACACACAGCGGCCCCATCAGGGCGGAGGTTGCACTCAATCCACACACATACACACAGCGCCCCCCTCAGATCGGAAGCTGAACTCACTCCCCACACACACACACACACACACACACATTGCCCCCTCAGGGTGGAGGCTGCACTCATTCCCCACACACATACAGCGCCCCCATCAGGGTGGAGGCTGCACTCACTCCCCAGACACACACACAGTGCCCCGCTCAGGGTGGAGGCTGCATCACTGCCCGCACACACATCGCTCCCTCAGGGTGGAGACTGCACTCACTCCCCATACACACCCAGCGTCCCTCTCAGGACTGAGGCTGCACTCACTCCCCCCACACACATACAGCGCCCCCTCAAGGCGGAGGCTGCACTCTCTCCCCACACAAACATACACAGCGACCCCATCAGGGCGGAGGCTGCACTCACTCCACACGCACATACACAGCGCCCCCTCAGGGCGGAGGCTATACTCTCTCCCCACACACACACACACAGCGCCCCCTCAGAGTGGAGGCTGCACACACTGACCACACACACACACACACACAAACAGAATGCCCCCCTTAGGGTGGAGGCTGCACTCACTTCCCACACACACAGCGTCCCCCTCAGGGCGGAGGCTGCACTCACTGCCCGCACACACATACAACGCCCCCCTCAGGTCGGAGGCTGCACTCACTCCCCACACACACATACACAGCGCCCCCATCAGGGCGGAGGCTGCACTCACTGCCCGCACACACACAGTGGCCCCATCAGGACGGAGGCTGCACTCACACCCCACACACACATACAGCGCTCCCTAAGGGCGGAGGCTGCACTCACTCCCCACCCACACACAGCGCTCCCCTCAGGGTGGAGGCAGCACTCACACCCCACACACAAACACACACTGCGCTCCCCTCAGGGTGGAGGCTGCACTCACACCCCACATACACACACATACACACACACACACACACACACACACACAGCGCCCCCATCAGGGTGGAGGCTGCACTCACTCCCCACACAGAGACACACAGCGCTCCCCTCAGGGCGGAGGCTGCACTCACTGCCCGCACACACATACAGTGCCCCCCTCAGGGCGGTGGCGGCACTCACTCCCCACACACACACACACAGCGCCCCCCTCAGAGCGGAGGCTGCACTCACTGCCCGCACACACACAGCGGCCCCATCAGGGTGGAGGATGCACTCACTCCCCACACACACACACAGCACCCGCTTCAGAGTGGAGGCTGCACTCACTGCACACACACACACACACATACACACACACACAGCGCCCCCATCAGGGTGGAGGCAGAACTCACTCCCCACAGACAAACACATAGTGCCCCCGTCAGGGTGGAGGCTGCACTCCCACCGCATCCCCCCCACACACACACACACACACAGCGGCCCCATCAGGGTGGAGGCTGCACTCACTCCCCACACACACACACACACAGCGCCCCACTCTGAGCGGAGGTGGCACTCACACCTCACACACACACACACAGCGCCCCCTTCTGAGCGGAGGCTGCACTCACTCCCCACACACACAGACACACACAGCGCCCCCATCAGGGTGGAGGCTGCGCTCACGCCCCACACACACCCAGCGTCCCTCTCAGGACTGAGGCTGCACTCACTCCCCACACACACACACAGCGCCCCCTTCAGCGTGGAGGCTGCAATCACTCCCCCAACACACACACAGCGCCCCGTCAGTGTGATAGGCTGCACTAATTCCCCACACACACATCGCGCCCTCAGAGCGGATACTGCGATCACTCCCCACACACACACAGACACACACACACTCACACACTCACACAGCACTCCCCTCAGTGTGGAGGCTGCACTCACTCCACACACACATACACACACAGCGCCCCTCTCAGAATGGAGATTGCACTCACTCCCCACACACAATCCGCCACCGCAGGGCAGTGGCTGCACTCACTCCACACAGACACACGCAAAGCGCCCCCCTCAGGGCGAATGCTGTACTCACTCCCCACACACAAACAATGCTCCCCTCAGGGCGGAGGCTGCACTCACTGCCCACACACACACAGCGTCCCCCTCAGGACAGAGGCTGCACACACTCCCCACACACACATACATGGCCCCCTCTGGGCGGAGGCTGCACTCACTCCCCACACACAGACACACACAGCGCCCCCCTCAGGGCGGAGGCTGCACTCACTGACCGCACACACATACAGCGCCCCCCTCAGGGCGGAGGCTGCACTCAAAGCTCACACACACAGCGCCCCCCTCAGGGCGGAGGCTGCACTCACTCCCCACACACACAGCACCCCCATCAGGATGAAGGCTGCACTCACTCCCCACACACACATCGCTCCCTCAGGGCGGAGGCTGCACACACAGACACACACACACACACAGCGCTCCCCTCAGAGCGGAGGCTGCACTCACTCCCCACACACACATCGCCCCCTCAGGGCTGAGGCTGCACTCACTCCCCACACACACATCGCCCCCTCAGGGCGGAGGCTGCACTCACTCCACACACACACTCAGCGCCCCGCTCAGGGCGCTGGCTGTACTCTCTCCCCACACACACACACACACATACAGCGCCCCTTCAGGGCGGAGGCTGTACTCTCTCCCCACACACACATCGCCGCCTCAGGGCGAAGGCTGCACTCACTCCCCACACACACATCGCCCCCTCAGGGCGGAGACTTTACTCTCTCCCCACACACACACACACAGCGCCTCCCTCAGGGCTGAGGCTGCACTCATTCCCCACACACACATCGCCCCCTCAGGGCGGAGGCTGTACTCTCTCCCCACACACACACTCACAGTGCCCCGCTCAGGGCGATGGCTGCACTCTCTCCCCACACACACATACACAGCGCCCCCGTCAGGGTGGAGGCTGCACTCCCACCGCACCCCCCCCACACACACACATACACACAGCGGCCCCATCAGGGTGGAGGCTGCACACACTGTCCACACACACACACACACAGCGCCCCCTAAGAGTGGAGGCTGCACACACTGTCCACACACACACATCGGCGCCTCAGGGCGGAGGCTGCACTCACTACCCACACACACACACACACACAAAGAATGCCCCCCTTAGGGTGGAGGCTGCACTCACTTGCCACACACACAGTCCCCCTCAGGGCGGAGGCTGCACTCACTGCCCGCACACACATACAGCGCCCCCCTCAGGTCGGAGGCTGCACTCACTCCCCACACACACACACACAGCGCCCCCCTCAGGGCGGAGGCTGCACTCACCGCCCGCACACACACAGCGGCCCCATCAGGACGGAGGCTGCACTCACACCCCACACACACATACAGCGCCCCCACTTGGTGCAGAGGCTGCACTCACTCCCCACACACACATCGCTCCCTCAGGGCGGAGGCTGCACTCACTCCCCACCCACACACAGCGCTCCCCTCAGGGTGGAGGCTGCACTCACACCCCACACACAAACACACACAGCGGCCCCATCAGGGCGGAGGTTGCACTCACTCCCCACACACACACACACAGCGCCCCCATCAGGGTGGAGGCTGCACTCACTCTCCACACACACACATTGCGCCCCCCTCTGAGGGCGGAGGATGCACTCACTCCCCACACACACACACACACACACACACAGAACGCCCACCTCAGGGTGGCGGCTGCACTCACTCCCAATACACACACAGCGCCCCCTCAGGGCGGAGGCAGCACTCACTCCCCACACACATACACACACAGCGCCCCCCTCAGGGCGGAGGCTGCACTCACTCCCCACACACACACACACAGCACCCCCTTCAGAGTGGAGGCTGCACTCACTGCACACACACATACACACAGCGCCCTCCTCAGGGTGGAGGCTGCACTCACACCCCACACACACACACATACACACACACACAGCGCCCCCATCAGGGTGGAGGCTGCACTCACTCCCCACAGACAAACACACAGCGCCCCACTCTGAGCGGAGGTGGCACTCACACCTCACACAAACACACACAGCGCCCCCCTCTGAGCGGAGGCTGCACTCACTCCCCACACACACAGACACACACAGCGCCCCCATCAGTGTGGAGGCTGCGCTCACGCCCCACACACACATACACACAGCGCCCTCCTCAGGGTGGAGGCTGCACTCACTCCCCACACACATACACACACAGCGTCACTCTCAGGACTGAGGCTGCACTCACTCCCCACACACACACACAGCGCCCTCTTCAGCGTGGAGGCTGCAATCACTCCCCCAACACACACACAGCTCCCCATCAGTGTGATAGGCTGCGCTAATTCCCCACACACACATCGCGCCCTCAGAGCGGAGACTGCGATCACTCCCCACACACACACAGACACACACACACTCACACACACACACAGCACTCCCCTCAGTGTGGAGGTTGCACTCACTCCCCACACACATACACACACAGCGCCCCTCTCAGAATGGAGATTGCACTCACTCCCCACACACAATCCGCCACCGCAGGGCAGTGGCTGCACTCACACCACACAGACACACGCAAAGCGCCCCCCTCAGGGCGAATGCTGCACTCACTCCCCACACACACACACACACACAGACACACACAGCGCCCCCTCAGGGTGGAGGCTGCGCTCACGCCCCACACACACCCAGCGTCCCTCTCAGGACTGAGGCTGCACTCACTCCCCACACACACACACAGCGCCCCCTTCAGCGTGGAGGCTGCAATCACTCCCCCAACACACACACAGCGCCCCGTCAGTGTGATAGGCTGCACTAATTCCCCACACACACATCGCGCCCTCAGAGTGGAGAATGCGATCACTCCCCACACACACACAGACACACACACACTCACACACACACACAGCACTCCCCTCAGTGTGGAGGTTGCACTCACTCCCCACACACAATCCGCCACCGCAGGGCACTGGCTGCACTCACTCCACACAGACACACGCAAAGCGCCCCCCTCAGGGCGAATGCTGTACTCACTCCCCACACACAAACAATGCTCCCCTCAGGGCGGAGGCTGCACTCACTGCCCACACATACACAGCGTCCCCCTCAGGACAGAGGCTGCACTCACTCCCCACACACACATACAGCGCCCCCCTCAGGGCGGAGGCTGCACTCACTCCCTACACACACATACAGCGCCCCCCTCAGGGCGGAGGCTGCACTCACTCCCCACACACACACACACACACACACACACAGCGCCCCCCTCAGGGTGGAGGCTGCACTCACTGACCGCACACACATACAGCGCCCCCCTCAGGGCGGAGGCTGCACTCACACCTCACACACACAGTGCCCCCCTCAGGGCGGAGGCTGCACTCACTCCCCACACACACAGCACCCCCATCAGGGTGGAGGCTGCACTCACTCTCCACACACACACACAAACAGCGTGCCCCTTAGTGTGGAGGCTGCACTCACTCCCCACACGCACATCACTCCCTCAGGGCGGAGGCTGCACACACACACACACACACACACACACACACACACAGTGCCCCCATCAGAGTGGAAGCTGCGCTCACACCCCACACACAGACACACACACACAGCGCTCCGCTCAGAGCGGAGGCTGCACTCACTCCCCACACACACATCGCCCCCTCAGGGCTGAGGCTGCACTCACTCCCCACACACACATCGCCCCCTCAGGGTGGAGGCTGCACTCACTCCACACACACACTCAACGCCCCGCTCAGGGCGGAGGCTGTACTCTCTCCCCACACACACACACACAGCGCCCCCCTCAGGGCGGAGGCTGCAGTCACACCTCACACACACAGCGCCCCCTTAGGGCTGAGGCTGCACTCACTCCCCACACACACAGCACCCCCATCAGGGTGGAGGCTGCACTCACTCTCCACACACACACACAAACAGCGCGCCCCTTAGTGCGGAGGCTGCACTCACTCCCCACACACACATCGCTCCCTCAGGGCGGAGGCTGCACACACACACACACACACACACACACAGTGCCCCCATCAGAGCGGAAGCTGCACTCACACCCCACACACAGACACACACACACACACACACACACTCAGCGCCCCGCTCAGGGCGGAGGCTGTACTCTCTCCCCACACACACACACACACACATACAGCGCCCCTTCAGGGCGGAGGCTGTACTCTCTCCCCACACACACATCGCCCCCTCAGGGCGGAGACTTTACTCTCTCCTCACACACACATACACAGCGCCCCCTTAGGGCAGAGGCTGTACTCTCTCCCCACACACACATACACAGCGCCCCATTAGGGCGGAGGCTGTACTCTCTCCCCACACACACACACACACAGCGCCTCCCTCAGGGCTGAGACTGCACTCACTCCCCACACACACATCGCCCCCTCAGGGCGGAGGCTGTACTCTCTCCCCACACACACACTCACAGTGCCCCCTCAGGGCGGAGGCTGCACTCACTCCCCACACACACATCGCCCCCTCAGGGCGGAGGCTGTACTCTCTCCCCACACACACACACACACACATCACCCCCTTCGGGTGGAGGCTGCACTCACTCCCCACACACACATCACCCCCTCAGGGCGGAGGCTGTACTCTCTCCCCACACACACACACATACAGCGCCCCCTCAGGGCGGAGGCTGTACTCTCTCCCCACACACACACACACAGCGCCCCCTCAGAGTGGAGGCTGCACACACTGTCCACACACATACACACATCGCCGCCTCAGGGCGGAGGCTGCACTCACTACCCACACACACACACACACACACAAAAAGAATGCCCCCCTTAGGGTGGAGGCTGCACTCACTTCACACACACACAGCGTCCCCCTCTGGGCGGAGGCTGCACTCACTGCCCGCACACACATACAGCGCCCCCCTCAGGTCGGAGGCTGCACTCACTCCCCACACACACACACATAGCGCCCCTCTCAGGGCGGAGGCTGCACTCACTGCCCGCACACACACAGCGGCCCCATCAGGACGGAGGCTGCACTCACACCCCACACACACATACAGCGCCCCCCTTGGTGCAGAGGCTGCACTCACTCCCCACACACACATCGCTCCCTCAGGGCGGAGGCTGCACTCACTCCACACCCACACACAGCGCTCCCCTCAGGGTGGAGGCTGCACTCACACCCCACACACAAACACACACAGCGGCCCCATCAGGGTGGAGGCTGCACTCACTCCCCACACACACACACATCGCTCCCCTCAGAGCGGAGACTGCACTCACTCCCCACACAGACACAGTGTCCCCCTCAGGGCGGAGGCAGCACTCACTCCCCACACACATACACACACAGCGCCCCCCTCAGGGCGGAGGATGCACTCACTCCCCACACACACACACAGCACCCCCTTCAGAGTGGAGGCTGCACTCACTGCACACACACATACACACAGCGCCCTCCTCAGGGTGGAGGCTGCACTCACACCCCACACACACACACATACACACACGCACAGCGCCCCCATCAGGGTGGAAGCTGCACTCACTCCCCACAGACAAACACACAGTGCCCCCGTCAGGGTGGAGGCTGCACTCCCACCGCACCCCCCCCACACACACACACACACACACAGCGGCCCCATCAGGGTGGAGGCTGCACTCACTCCGCACACACACACACACACAGCGCCCCACTCTGAGCGGAGGTGGCACTCACACCCCACACACACACACACAGCGCCCCCCTCTGAGCGGAGGCTGCACTCACTCCCCACACACACAGACACACACAGCGCCCCCATCAGGTTGGAGGCTGCGCTCACGCCCCACACACACCCAGCGTCCCTCTCAGGACTGAGACTGCACTCACTCGCCACACACACACACAGTGCCCCCTTCAGCGTGGAGGCTGCAATCACTCCCCCAACACACAGACAGCGCCCCATCAGTGTGATAGGCTGCACTAATTCCACACACACACATCGCGTCCTCAGAGCGGAGACTGCGATCACTCCCCACACACACGCAGACACACACACACTCACATACACACACAGCACTCCCCTCAGTGTGGAGGTTGCACTCACTCCCCACACACATACACACACAGCGCCCCTCTCAGAATGGAGATTGCACTCACTCCCCACACACAATCTGCCACCGCAGGGCAGTGGCTGCACTCACTCCACACAGACACACGCAAAGCGCCCCCCTCAGGGCGGAGGCTGCACTCACTGCCCACACACACACAGCGTCCCCCTCAGGACAGAGGCTGCACTCACTCCCCACACACACATCACTCCCTCAGAGCGGAAGCTGCACTCACACCCCACACACAGACACACACACACACACACATAGCGCTCCCCTCAGAGCGGAGGCTGCACTCACTCCCCACACACACATCGCCCTCTCAGGGCGGAGGCTGCACTCACTCCACACACACACACAGCGCCCCGCTCAGAGTGGAGGCTGTACTCTCTCCCCACACACACACACACATACAGCGCCCCTTCAGGGCTGAGGCTGTACTCTCTCCCCACACACACACACATCGCCCCCTCAGGGCGGAGGCTGCACTCACTCCCCACACACATGCACAGCGCCCCCTCAGGGCGGAGGCTTTACTCTCTCCCCACACACACATACACAGCGCCCCCTTAGGGCGGAGGCTGTACTCTCTCCCCACACACACACACACAGCGCCTCCCTCAGGGCTGAGGCTGCACTCACTCCCCACACACACATCGCCCCCTCAGGGCGGAGGCTGTACACTCTCCCCACACACACACACACAGTGCCCCGCTCAGGGCGGTGGCTGCACTCTCTCCCCACACACACATACACATCACCCCCTCAGGGCGGAGGCTGCACTCACTCCCCACACACACATCGCCCCCTCAGGGCGGAGGCTGTATTCTCTCCCCACACACACACACATACAGCGCCCCCTCAGAGTGGAGGTGGCACACACTGTCCACACACACACACACAGCGCCCCCTCAGAGTGGAGGCTGCAAACCACTTTCCACACACACACACACAGCGCCCCCTCAGAGTGGAGGCTGCACACACTGTCCACACACACACACACATCGCCGCCTCAGGGCGGAGGCTGCACTCACTACCTACACACACACACACACACAAAGAATGCCCCCCTTAGGGTGGAGGCTGCACTCACTTCCCACACACACAGCGTCCCCCTCAGGGCGGAGGCTGCACTCACTGCCCGCACACACATACAGCGCCGCCCTCAGGTCGGAGGCTGCACTCACTGCCCGCACACACACACACACAGCGCCCCCCTCAGGGCGGAGGCTGCACTCACTCCCCACACACACACACACACAGCGCCCCCCTCAGGGCGGAGGCTGCACTCACTGCCCGCACACACACAGCGGCCCCATCAGGACGGAGGCTGCACTCACACCCCACACACACATACAGCGCCCCCCTTGGTGCAGAGGCTGCACTCACTCCCCACACACACATCGCTCCCTCAGGGCGGAGGCTGCACTCACTCCCCACCCACACACAGCGGCCCCATCAGGGCGGAGGTTGCACTCACTCCCCACACACACACACACAGCGCCCCCCTCAGAGCGGAAGCGGCACTCACACCCCACACACACACACACACACACACACAGCGCCCCCATCAGGGTGGAGGCTGTACTCTCTCCCCACACACACGCACACACAGACCCCCTCAGAGTGGAGGCTGCACACACTGTCCACACACACACACACATCGCCTCCTCAGTGCGGAGGCTGCACTCACTCCCCACACACATACACAGCGCCCCCTCAGGGCGGAGGCTGTCCTCTCTCTCCACCCACACACACCCAGCGCCTCCCTCAGGGCGGAGGCGGCACTCACTCCCCACACACACACACACACACACACACACACACAGAACGCCCACCTCAGGGCGGAGGCTGCACTCACTCCCAACACACACACAGTGCCCCCCTCAGGGCGGATCCGGCACTCACTCCCCACACACACATCGCCCCCTCAGGGCGGAGCAGGCACTCACTCCCCACACACACATCGCCCCCTCAGGGCGGATCCGGCACTCACTCCCCACACACACATCGCCCCCTCAGGGCGGATCCGGCACTGACTCCCCACACACACACAGACACACACACACACACACACACACAGCGCCCCCCCTCAGGGCGGAGCCGGCACTCACTCCCCACACACACATCGCCCCCTCAGGGCGGAGCCGGCACTCACTCCCCACACACACATCATCCCGCTCAGGGCGGAAGCTGCACTTACTCCCCACACACAAATCGCCCCCTCAGGGCGGATCCGGCACTCACTCCCCACACACACATCGCCCCCTCAGGGCGGATCCGGCACTCACTCCCCACACACACATCGCCCCCTTCAGGGCGGAGCCGGCACTCACTCCCCACACACACAGCATCCCGCTCAGGGCGGAGGCTGCACTTACTCCCCACACACACACAGACACACACACACACACACACACCCACACAGCGCCCCCCCTCAGGGCGGAGGCTGCACTCACTGCCCGTACACACACACAGCGCCCCCTTCAGGGCGGAGCTGGCACTCAGTCCCCACACACACAGCATCCCGCTCAGGGCGGAGGCTGCACTTACTCCCCACACACACACAGACACACACACACACACACACACAGCGCCCCCCCTCAGGGTGGAGGCTGCACTCAATCTCCACACACACACACATACAGCGTGCCCCTTAGTGCGGAGGCTGCACTCACTCCCCACACACACATCGCTCCCTCAGGGCGGAGGCTGCACACAAACACACACACACAGCGCTCCCCTCAGAGCGGAGGCTGCACTCAGTCCCCACACACACATCGCCCCCTCAGGGAGAAGGCTGCACTCACTCCACACACACATACAGCGCCCCTTCAGGGCGGAGGCTGTACTCTCTCCCCACACACACACACACATACAGCGCCCCTTCAGGGCTGAGGCTGTATTCTCTCCCCACACACACACACACACACACACATCGCCCCCTCAGGGCGGAGGCTGCACTCACTCCCCACACACATACACAGCGCCCCCTCAGGGCGGAGGCTTTACTCTCTCCCCACACACACATAGACAGCGCCCCCTTAGGGCGGAGGCTGTACTCTCTCCCCACACACACACACACAGCCCCTCCCTCAGGGCTGAGGCTGCACTCACTCCCCACACACACATTGCCCCCTCAGGGCGGAGGCTGTACTCTCTCCCCACACACACACACACACACACACACAGTGCCCCGCTCAGGGCGGTGGCTGCACTCTCTCCCCACACACACACACACAGCGCCCGCTCAGGGCAGAGACTGCACTCTCTCCCCACACACACACACACAGCGCCCCCTCAGGGCGGAGGCTGTACTCACTCCCCACACACACACACACACAGCGCCCCCTCAGGGCAGAGGCTGTACTCTCTCCCCACACACACACACACACATCGCCCCCTCAGGGCGGAGGCTGCACTCACTCCGCACACACACATCGCCCCCTCAGGGCGGAGGCTGTACTCTCTCCCAACACACACACACATACAGCGCCCCCTCAGGGCGGAGGCTGTACTCTCTCCCCACACACACACACACAGCGCCCCCTCAGAGTGGAGGCTGCACACACTGTCCACACACACACACACATCGCCGTCTCAGGGCGGATGCTGCACTCACTACCCACACACATACACACACACAAAGAATGCCCCCCTTATGGTGGAGGCTGCACTCACTCCCCACACACACACACACAGTGCCCCGCTCAGGGCGGTGGCTGCACTCTCTCCCCACACACACATACACATCACCCCCTCAGGGCGGAGGCTGCACTCACTCCCCACACACACATCGCCCCCTCAGGGCGGAGGCTGTATTCTCTCCCCACACACACACACATACAGCGCCCCCTCAGAGTGGAGGTGGCACACACTGTCCACACACACACACACAGCGCCCCCTCAGAGTGGAGGCTGCAAACCACTTTCCACACACACACACACAGCGCCCCCTCAGAGTGGAGGCTGCACACACTGTCCACACACACACACACATCGCCGCCTCAGGGCGGAGGCTGCACTCACTACCTACACACACACACACACACAAAGAATGCCCCCCTTAGGGTGGAGGCTGCACTCACTTCCCACACACACAGCGTCCCCCTCAGGGCGGAGGCTGCACTCACTGCCCGCACACACATACAGCGCCGCCCTCAGGTCGGAGGCTGCACTCACTGCCCGCACACACACACACACAGCGCCCCCCTCAGGGCGGAGGCTGCACTCACTCCCCACACACACACACACACAGCGCCCCCCTCAGGGCGGAGGCTGCACTCACTGCCCGCACACACACAGCGGCCCCATCAGGACGGAGGCTGCACTCACACCCCACACACACATACAGCGCCCCCCTTGGTGCAGAGGCTGCACTCACTCCCCACACACACATCGCTCCCTCAGGGCGGAGGCTGCACTCACTCCCCACCCACACACAGCGGCCCCATCAGGGCGGAGGTTGCACTCACTCCCCACACACACACACACAGCGCCCCCCTCAGAGCGGAAGCGGCACTCACACCCCACACACACACACACACACACACACAGCGCCCCCATCAGGGTGGAGGCTGTACTCTCTCCCCACACACACGCACACACAGACCCCCTCAGAGTGGAGGCTGCACACACTGTCCACACACACACACACATCGCCTCCTCAGTGCGGAGGCTGCACTCACTCCCCACACACATACACAGCGCCCCCTCAGGGCGGAGGCTGTCCTCTCTCTCCACCCACACACACCCAGCGCCTCCCTCAGGGCGGAGGCGGCACTCACTCCCCACACACACACACACACACACACACACACACAGAACGCCCACCTCAGGGCGGAGGCTGCACTCACTCCCAACACACACACAGTGCCCCCCTCAGGGCGGATCCGGCACTCACTCCCCACACACACATCGCCCCCTCAGGGCGGAGCAGGCACTCACTCCCCACACACACATCGCCCCCTCAGGGCGGATCCGGCACTCACTCCCCACACACACATCGCCCCCTCAGGGCGGATCCGGCACTGACTCCCCACACACACACAGACACACACACACACACACACACACAGCGCCCCCCCTCAGGGCGGAGCCGGCACTCACTCCCCACACACACATCGCCCCCTCAGGGCGGAGCCGGCACTCACTCCCCACACACACATCATCCCGCTCAGGGCGGAAGCTGCACTTACTCCCCACACACAAATCGCCCCCTCAGGGCGGATCCGGCACTCACTCCCCACACACACATCGCCCCCTCAGGGCGGATCCGGCACTCACTCCCCACACACACATCGCCCCCTTCAGGGCGGAGCCGGCACTCACTCCCCACACACACAGCATCCCGCTCAGGGCGGAGGCTGCACTTACTCCCCACACACACACAGACACACACACACACACACACACCCACACAGCGCCCCCCCTCAGGGCGGAGGCTGCACTCACTGCCCGTACACACACACAGCGCCCCCTTCAGGGCGGAGCTGGCACTCAGTCCCCACACACACAGCATCCCGCTCAGGGCGGAGGCTGCACTTACTCCCCACACACACACAGACACACACACACACACACACACAGCGCCCCCCCTCAGGGTGGAGGCTGCACTCAATCTCCACACACACACACATACAGCGTGCCCCTTAGTGCGGAGGCTGCACTCACTCCCCACACACACATCGCTCCCTCAGGGCGGAGGCTGCACACAAACACACACACACAGCGCTCCCCTCAGAGCGGAGGCTGCACTCAGTCCCCACACACACATCGCCCCCTCAGGGAGAAGGCTGCACTCACTCCACACACACATACAGCGCCCCTTCAGGGCGGAGGCTGTACTCTCTCCCCACACACACACACACATACAGCGCCCCTTCAGGGCTGAGGCTGTATTCTCTCCCCACACACACACACACACACACACATCGCCCCCTCAGGGCGGAGGCTGCACTCACTCCCCACACACATACACAGCGCCCCCTCAGGGCGGAGGCTTTACTCTCTCCCCACACACACATAGACAGCGCCCCCTTAGGGCGGAGGCTGTACTCTCTCCCCACACACACACACACAGCCCCTCCCTCAGGGCTGAGGCTGCACTCACTCCCCACACACACATTGCCCCCTCAGGGCGGAGGCTGTACTCTCTCCCCACACACACACACACACACACACACAGTGCCCCGCTCAGGGCGGTGGCTGCACTCTCTCCCCACACACACACACACAGCGCCCGCTCAGGGCAGAGACTGCACTCTCTCCCCACACACACACACACAGCGCCCCCTCAGGGCGGAGGCTGTACTCACTCCCCACACACACACACACACAGCGCCCCCTCAGGGCAGAGGCTGTACTCTCTCCCCACACACACACACACACATCGCCCCCTCAGGGCGGAGGCTGCACTCACTCCGCACACACACATCGCCCCCTCAGGGCGGAGGCTGTACTCTCTCCCAACACACACACACATACAGCGCCCCCTCAGGGCGGAGGCTGTACTCTCTCCCCACACACACACACACAGCGCCCCCTCAGAGTGGAGGCTGCACACACTGTCCACACACACACACACATCGCCGTCTCAGGGCGGATGCTGCACTCACTACCCACACACATACACACACACAAAGAATGCCCCCCTTATGGTGGAGGCTGCACTCACTCCCCACACACACACACACTGCGCCCCCCTCAGGGCGGAGGCTGCACTCACTGCCCGCACACACACAGCGGCCCCATCAGGACGGAGGCTGCACTCACACCCCACACACACATACAGAGCCCCCCTTGGTGCAGAGGCTGCACTCACTCCCCACACACACATCGCTCCCTCAGGGCGGAGGCTGCACTCACACCCCACACACAAACATACACAGCGCCCCCATCAGGGTGGAGGCTGCACTCACACCCCACACACAAACACACACAGCGGCCCCATCAGGGCGGAGGTTGCACTCACTCCCCCCACACACACACACAGCGCCCCCCTCAGAGCAGAAGCTGCACTCACACCCACACACACACACACACACACACACACACACACACACACAGCGCCCCCATCAGGGTGGAGGCTGCACTCACTCCCCACACACACACACACCGCTCCCCACAGAGCGGAGACTGCACTCACTCCCCACACAGACACAGTGCCCCCCTCAGAGTGGAGGCTGTACTCTCTCCCCACACACACACACATACAGCGCCCTCTCAGGGCGGAGGCTGTACTCTCTCCCCACACACACACACACACAGCGCCCCCTCAGAGTGGAAGCTGCACACACTGTCTACACACACACACACAGCGCCTCCTCAGGGCAGAGGCTGCACTCACTCCCCACACACATACACAGCGCCCCCTCAGGGCGGAGGCTGTACTCTCTCCCCACACACACACACCCAGCGCCTCCCTCAGGGCTGAGGCTGCACTCACTCCCCACACACACATCGCCCCCTCAGGGCGGAGGCTGCACTCACTCCCCACACACACACAGCGCCCCCTTCAGAGTGGAGGCTGCACTCACTCCCCACACACACACAGCGCCCCCCTCAGGTTGGAGTCTGCACTCACTCCCCACACACACACACACACACACAGCGCCCCCTCAGAGTGGAGGCTGCACACACTGTCCACACACACACAGCGTCCCCTCAGGGCGGAGGCTGCACTCACTCCCCACACACACACATTGCGCCCCCCCCCCCCCCCTGAGGGCGGAGTATGCACTCACTCCCCGCATACACAGCGCCCCCTCAGAGTGGAGGCTGTACTCTCTCCCCACACACACACACATACAGCGCGCCCCTTAGTGCGGAGGCTACACTCACTCCCCACACACACATCGTTCCCTCAGGGCGGAGGCTGCACACATACACACACACACAGTGCCCCCATCAGAGCGGAGGCTGCACTCAGTCCCCACACACACATCGCCCCCTCAGGGAGAAGGCTGCACTCACTCCACACACACATACAGCGCCCCTTCAGGGCGGAGGCTGTACTCTCTCCCCACACACACACACACATACAGCGCCCCTTCAGGGCTGAGGATGTACTCTCTCCCCACACACACACACACACACACACAGCGCCCCCTCAGGGCGGAGGCTTTACTCTCTCCCCACACACACATAGACAGCGCCCCCTTAGGGCGGAGGCTGTACTCTCTCCCCACAAACACACACACACAGCGCCTCCCTCAGGGCTGAGGCTGCACTCACTCCCCACACACACATCGCCCCCTCAGGGCGGAGGCTGTACTCTCTCCCCACACACACACACACACAGTGCCCCGCTCAGGGCGGTGGCTGCACTCTCTCCCCACACACACATACACAGCGCCCGCTCAGGGCAGAGGCTGTACTCTCTCCCCACACACACACACATAGCGCCCCCTCAGGGCGGAGTCTGTACTCACTCCCCACACACACACACACAGCGCCCCCTCAGGGCAGAGGCTGTACTCTCTCCCCACACACACATACACAGCGCCCCCTCAGGGCGGAGGCTGTACTCTCTCCCCACACACACACACACACATCGCCCCCTCAGGGCGGAGGCTGCACTCACTCCGCACACACACATCGCCCCCTCAGGGCGGATCCGGCACTCACTCCCCACACACACATCGCCCCCTCAGGGCGGATCCGGCACTCACTCCCCACACACACATCGCCCCCTTCAGGGCGGAGGCTGCACTCACTGCCCGCACACACATACAGCGCCCCCCTCAGGGCGGAGGCTGCACTCACTCCGTACACACACATCGCCCCCTCAGGGCGGAGGCTGTACTCTCTCCCCACACACACACACACATACAGCGCCCCCTCAGGACGGAGGCTGTACTCTCTCCCCACACACACACACACAGCGCCCCCTCAGAGTGGAGGCTGCACACACTGTCCACACACACACACACATCGCCGCCTCAGGGCGGATGCTGCACTCACTACCCACACACATACACACACACAAAGAATGCCCCCCTTAGGGTGGAGGCTGCACTCACTCCCCACACACACACACACACACACTGCGCCCCCCTCAGGGCGGAGGCTGCACTCACTGCCCGCACACACACAGCGGCCCCATCAGGACGGAGGCTGCACTCACACCCCACACACACATACAGAGCCCCCCTTGGTGCAGAGGCTGCACTCACTCCCCACACACACATCGCTCCCTCAGGGCGGAGGCTGCACTCACACCCCACACAAAACATACACAGCGCCCCCCATCAGGGGGGAGGCTGCACTCACACCCCACACACAAACACACACAGCGGCCCCATCAGGGCGGAGGTTGCACTCACTCCCCCCACACACACACACAGCGCCCCCCTCAGAGCAGAAGCTGCACTCACACCCCACACACACACACACACACACACACACACAGCGCCCCCATCAGGGTGGAGGCTGCACTCACTCCCCACACACACACACACCGCTCCCCACAGAGCGGAGACTGCACTCACTCCCCACACAGACACAGTGCCCCCCTCAGAGTGGAGGCTGTACTCTCTCCCCACACACACACACATACAGCGCCCTCTCAGGGCGGAGGCTGTACTCTCTCCCCACACACACACACATACAGCGCCCTCTCAGGGCGGAGGCTGTACTCTCTCCCCACACACACACACACACAGCGCCCCCTCAGAGTGGAAGCTGCACACACTGTCCACACACACACACACAGCGCCTCCTCAGGGCAGAGGCTGCACTCACTCCCCACACACATACACAGCGCCCCCTCAGGGCGGAGGCTGTACTCTCTCCCCACACACACACACCCAGCGCCTCCCTCAGGGCTGAGGCTGCACTCACTCCCCACACACACATCGCCCCCTCAGGGCGGAGGCTGCACTCACTCCCCACACACACACGGCGCCCCCTTCAGAGTGGAGGCTGCACTCACTCCCCACACACACACGGCGCCCCCTTCAGAGTGGAGGCTGCACACACTGTCCACACACACACAGCGTCCCCTCAGGGCGGAGGCTGCACTCACTCCCCACACACACACATTGCGCCCCCCCCCCCCCTGAGGGCGGAGTATGCACTCACTCCCCACATACACAGCGCCCCCCTCAGAGTGGAGGCTGTACTCTCTCCCCACACACACACACATACAGCGTGCCCCTTAGTGCGGAGGCTACACTCACTCCCCACACACACATCGTTCCCTCAGGGCGGAGGCTGCACACACACACACACACACACACACACACACACAGTGCCCCCATCAGAGCGGAAGCTGCACTCACACCCCACACACAGACACACACACACACACAGCGCTCCGCTCAGAGCGGAGGCTGCACTCATTCCCCACACACACATCGCCCCCTCAGGGAGAAGGCTGCACTCACTCCCCACACACACACGGCGCCCCCTTCAGAGTGGAGGCTGCACACACTGTCCACACACACACAGCGTCCCCTCAGGGCGGAGGCTGCACTCACTCCCCACACACACACATTGCGCCCCCCCCCCCCTGAGGGCGGAGTATGCACTCACTCCCCACATACACAGCGCCCCCCTCAGAGTGGAGGCTGTACTCTCTCCCCACACACACACACATACAGCGCGCCCCTTAGTGCGGAGGCTACACTCACTCCCCACACACACATCGTTCCCTCAGGGAGGAGGCTGCACACACACACACACACACACACACACACACACAGTGCCCCCATCAGAGCGGAAGCTGCACTCACACCCCACACACAGACACACACACACACACAGCGCTCCGCTCAGAGCGGAGGCTGCACTCAGTCCCCACACACACATCGCCCCCTCAGGGAGAAGGCTGCACTCACTCCACACACACATACAGCGCCCCTTCAGGGCGGAGGCTGTACTCTCTCCCCACACACTCACACACACACACACACATCGCCCCCTCAGGGCGGAGGCTGCACTCACTCCCCACACACATACACAGCGCCCCCTCAGGGCGGAGGCTTTACTCTCTCCCCACACACACATAGACAGCGCCCTCTTAGGGCGGAGGCTGTACTCTCTCCCCACACACACACACACAGCGCTTCCCTCAGGGCTGAGGCTGCACTCACTCCCCACACACACATCGCCCCCTCAGGACGGAGGCTGTACTCTCTCCCCACACACACACACACACACACACACAGTGCCCCGCTCAGGGCGGTGGCTGCACTCTCTCCCCACACACACATACACAGCGCCCGCTCAGGGCAGAGGCTGTACTCTCTCCCCACACACACACACATAGCGCCCCCTCAGGGCGGAGTCTGTACTCACTCCCCACACACACACACACAGCGCCCCCTCAGGGCAGAGGCTGTACTCTCTCCCCACACACACATACACAGCGCCCCCTCAGGGCGGAGGCTGTACTCTCTCCCCACACACACACACACACACACATCGCCCCCTCAGGGCGGAGGCTGCACTCACTCCGCACACACACATCGCCCCCTCAGGGCGGAGGCTGTACTCTCTCCCCACACACACACACATACAGCGCCCCCTCAGGGCGGAGGCTGTACTCTCTCCCCACACACACACACACAGCGCCCCCTCAGAGTGGAGGCTGCACACACTGTCCACACACACACACACATCGCCGCCTCAGGGCGGATGCTGCACTCACTACCCACACACATACACACACACAAAGAATGCCCCCTTTAGGGTGGAGGCTGCACTCACTCCCTACACACACACACACTGCGCCCCCCTCAGGGCGGAGGCTGCACTCACTGCCCGCACACACACAGCGGCCCCATCAGGACGGAGGCTGCACTCACACCCCACACACACATACAGCGCCCCCCTTGGTGCAGAGGCTGCACTCACTCCCCACACACACATCGCTCCCTCAGGGCAGAGGCTGCACTCACACCCCACACACAAACACACACAGCGCCCCCATCAGGGTGGAGGCTGCACTCACACCCCACACACAAACACACACAGCGGTCCCATCAAGGCGGAGGTTGCACTCACTCCCCACACACACACACACAGCGCCCCCCTCAGAGCGGAAGCTGCACTCACACCCCACACACACACACATAGACACACACACACAGCGCCCCCATCAGGGTGGAGGCTGCACTCACTCCACACACACACACACACCGCTCCCCACAGAGCGAAGACTGCACTCACACCCCACACAGACACAGTGCCCCCCTCAGAGTGGAGGCTGTACTCTCTCCCCACACACACACACATACAGCGCCCTCTCAAGGCGGAGGCTGTACTCTCTCCCCACACACACACAGCGCCCCCTCAGAGTGGAAGCTGCACACACTGTCCACACACACACACCCAGCGCCTCCCTCAGGGCTGAGGCTGCACTCACTCCCCACACACACATCGCCCCCTCAGGGCGGAGGCTGCACTCACTCCCCACACACACACAGCGCCCCCTTCAGAGTGGAGGCTGCACTCACTCCCCACACACACACAGCGCCCCCCTCAGGGTGGAGTCTGCACTCACTCCCCACACACACACACACACACACACAGCGCCCCCTCAGAGTAGAGGCTGCACACACTGTCCACACACACACAGCGTCCCCTCAGGGCGGAGGCTGCACTCACTCCCCACACACACACATTGCGCCCCCCCCCCTGAGGGCGGAGTATGCACTCACTCCCCACATACACAGCGCCCCCCTCAGAGTGGAGGCTGTACTCTCTCCCCACACACACACACGTACAGCGCCCCCTCAGGGCGGAGGCTGTATTCTCTCCCCACACACATACACAGCGCCCCCTCAGGGCGGAGCCTGTACTCTCTCCCCACACACACACACATACAGCGCCCCCTCAGGGTGGAGCCTGTACTCTCTCCCCACACACACACACATACAGCGCCCCCTCAGGGTGGAGGCTGTACTCTCTCCCCACACACACACACACACACACACAGCGCCCCCTCAGAGTGGAGGCTGCACACACTGTCCACACACACACAGCGTCCCCTCAGGGCGGAGGCTGCACTCACTCCCCACACACACACATTGCGCCCCCCCCTGAGGGCGGAGTATGCACTCACTCCCCACATACACAGCGCCCCCCTCAGAGTGGAGGCTGTACTCTCTCCCCACACACACACACATACAGCGCCCCCTCAGGGCGGAGGCTGTATTCTCTCCCCACACACACACACACAGCGCCCCCTCAGAGTGGAGGCTGCACAGACTGTCCACACACACACACACACACAGCGCCTCCTCAGGGCAGAGGCTGCACTCACTCCCCACACACATACACAGCGCCCCCTGAGGGCCAAGGCTGTACTCTCTCCCCACACACACACACATACAGCGCCCCCTCAGGGCGGAGGCTGTACTCTCTCCCCACATACACACACACACACACACAGCGCCCCCTCAGAGTGGAGGCTGCACACACTGTCCACACACACACATTGCGCCCCCCGCTGAGGGCGGAGTATGCACTCACTCCCCACATACATAGCGCCCCCTCAGGGCGGAGGCGGCACTCACTCCCCACACACACACACACACACACACACAGAACGCCCACCTCAGGGCGGAGGCTGCACTCACTGCCCGCACACATACACAGCGCCCCCTCAGGGTGGACGCTGTACTCATTCCCCACACACACACACACACAGCGCCCCCGTCAGGGCTGAGGTTGCACTCACTCCCCACACACACACACAGCGCCCCCTTCAGAGTGGAGGCTGCACTAGCTGCACACACACATACACACAGCGCCCCCTTCAGGGTGGAGGCTGCAATCACTCCCCCAACACACACAAACAGCGCCCCCTTCATGGTGGAGGCTGCAATCACTCCCCCAACACACACACAGCACCCCGCCCCCCCCAGTGTGGTGGCTGCACTCACTCCCCTCACACTCACACACACACACAGCGTCCCCAGCAGGGTGGAGGCTGCACTCACTTCCCACACACACACACAGCGCTCCCCTCAGAGCGGTGGCTGCACTCACTCCCCACACACACATCGCCCCCTCAGGGCGGAGACTGCCCTCACTCCCCAGACACACACAGCGCCCCCTCAGAGTGGAGGCTGCACACACTGTCCACACACACACACGCACACAGCGCCCCCTCAGCGCGGAGGCTGTACTCTCTCCCCACACACACATACACAGCGCCCCCTCACGGTGGAGGCTGTACTCTCTCCCCACACACACAAACACAGCGCACCCTCAGGGCGGAGGCTGCACTCACTCCCCACACACACACACACAGCGCCCCCTCAGGGCGGAGGCTGTACTCTCTCCCCACACACACATACACATCGCCTCCTCCGGGCGGAGGCTGCACTCACTCCCCCCACACAGACAGCGCCCCCTTCAGAGTGGAGGCTGCACTCACTCCCCACACACACATTGCCCCCTCAGGGCGGAGGCTGTACTCTCTCCCCACACACACACACACAGCGCCCCCTCAGAGTGGAGGCTGCACACACTGTCCACACACACACACACATCGCCGCCTCAGGGCGGAGGCTGCACTCACTACCCACACACACACACGCACACACAGAATGTCCCCCTTTTGGGTGGAGGCTGCACTCACTTCCCACACACACAGCGTCTCCCTGAGGGCGGAGGCTGCACTCACTGCCCGCACACACATACAGCGCCCCCCTCAGGTCGGAGGCTGCACTCACTCCCCACACACACACACACAGCGCCCCCCTGAGGGCGGAGGCTGCACTCACTTCCCGCACACACACAGCGGCCCCATCAGGGCGGAGGCTGCACTCACTCCCCACCCACACACACACAGCGCCCCCCTCAGAGCTGAAGCTGCACTCACACCCCACACACACACACACACACACAGCGCCCCCCTCAGGGCGGAGGCTGTACTCTCTCCCCACACACACACACACAGAGCGCCCCCTCAGAGTGGAGGCTGCACACACTGTCCACACACACACACACATCGCCTCCTCAGGGCGGAGGCTGCACTCACTCCCCACACACATACACAGCGCCCCCTCAGGGCGGAGGCTGTACTCTCTCCCCACACACACACACCCAGCGCCTCCCTCAGGGCTGAGGCTGCACTCACTCCCCACACACACATCGCCCCCTCAGGGCGGAGGATGCACTCACTCCCAACTCACACACAATGCCCCCCTCAGGGCGGAGCCGGCACTCACTCCCCACACACACATCGCCCCCTCAGGGCGGAGCCGGCACTCACTACCCACACACACAGCATCCCGCTCAGGGCGGAGGCGGCACTCACTCCCCACACACACACACACACACACACACACACACACACACACACAGAACGCCCACCTCAGGGCGGAGGCTGCACTCACTGCCCGCACACATACAAAGCGCCCCCTCAGGGTGGACGCTGTACTCACTCCCCACACACACACACACACAGCGTCCCCCTCAGGGCGGAGGCTGCACTTACTCCCCACACACACACAGCGCCCCCGTCAGGGCTGAGGTTGCACTCACTCCCCACACACACACACAGCACCCCCTTCAGAGTGGAGGCTGCACTAGCTGCACACACACATACACACAGCGCCCCCTTCAGGGTGGAGGCTGCAATCACTCCCCCAACACACACAAACAGCGCCCCCTTCATGGTGGAGGCTGCAATCACTCCCCCAAAACACACACAGCACCCCGCCCCCCCAGTGTGGTGGCTGCACTCACTCCCCTCACACTCACACACACACACAGCGTCCCCAGCAGGGTGGAGGCTGCACTCACTTCCCACACACACACACAGCGCTCCCCTCAGAGCGGTGGCTGCACTCACTCCCCACACACACATCGCCCCCTCAGGGCGGAGAATGCCCTCACTCCCCAGACACACACAGCGCCCCCTCAGAGTGGAGGCTGCACACACTGTCCACACACACACACACACACACAGCGCCCCCTCAGGGCGGAGGCTGTACTCTCTCCCCACACACACACATACACAGCGCCCCCTCACGGCGGAGGCTGTACTCTCTCCCCACACACACAAACACAGCGCCCCCTCAGGGCGGAGGCTGCATTCACTACCCACACACACACATGCACACACAGAATGCCCCCCTTAGGGTGGAGGCTGCACTCACTTCCCACACACACAGCGTCTCCCTCAGGGCGGAGGCTGCACTCACTGCCCGCACACACATACAGCGCCCCCCTCAGGTCGGAGGCTGCACTCACTCCCCACACACACACACACAGCGCCCCCCTGAGGGCGGAGGCTGCACTCACTTCCCGCACACACACAGCGGCCCCATCAGGACGGAGGCTGCAGTCACACCCCACACACACATACAGCGCCCCCCTTGGTGCAGAGGCTGCAGTCACTCCCCACACACACATCGCTCCCTCAGGGCGGAGGCTGCACTCACTCCCCACCCACACACAGCGCTCCCCTCAGGGTGGAGGCTGCACTCACACCCCACACACAAACACACACACCGGCCCCATCAGGGCGGAGGTTGCACTAACTCCCCACACACACACACACAGCGCCCCCCTCAGAGCTGAAGCTGCACTCACACCCCACACACACACACACACACACACACTGCGCCCCCATCATGGTGGAGGCTGCACTCACTCCCCACACACACACACACTGCTCCACTCAGAGCGGAGACTGCACTCACTCCCCACACAGACACAGTGCCCCCCTAAGAGTGGAGGCTGTACTCTCTCCCCACACACACACACATACAGCGCCCCCTCAGGGCGGAGGCTGTACTCTCTCCCCACACACACACACACAGAGCGCCCCCTCAGAGTGGAGGCTGCACACACTGTCCACACACACACACACATCGCCTCCTCAGGGCGGAGGCTGCACTCACTCCCCACACACATACACAGCGCCCCCTCAGGGCGGAGGCTGTACTCTCTCCCCACACACACACACCCAGCGCCTCCCTCAGGGCTGAGGCTGCACTCACTCCCCACACACACATCGCCCCCTCAGGGCGGAGGATGCACTCACTCCCAACTCACACACAATGCCCCCCTCAGGGCGGAGCCGGCACTCACTCCCCACACACACATCGCCCCCTCAGGGCGGAGCCGGCACTCACTCCCCACACACACAGCATCCCGCTCAGGGCGGAGGCTGCACTTACTCCCCACACATACACACACACACACACACACACACAGCGCCCTCCCTCAGGGCGGAGGCTGCACTCACACCCCACACACACACACATACACACACACACACATCGCCCCCATCAGGGTGGAGGCTGCACTCACTCCCCACAGACAAACACACAGTGCCCCCGTCAGGGTGGAGGCTGCACTCCCACCGCACCCCCCCCACACACACACACACACACAGCGGCCCCATCAGGGTGGAGGCTGCACTCACTCCCCACACACACACACACACACAGCGCCCCACTCTGAGCGGAGGTGGCACTCACACCCCACACACACACACACAAAGCGCTTCCCTCTGAGCGGAGGCTGCACTCACTCCCCACACACACACACAGCGCCCCCTTCAGCGTGGAGGCTGCAATCACTCCCCCAACACACACACAGCGCCCCGTCAGTGTGATAGGCTGCACTAATTCTCCACACACACATCGCGCCGTCAGAGCGGAGACTGCGATCACTCCCCACACACACACAGACACACACACACTCACACACACACACAACACTCCCCTCAGTGTGGAGGTTGCACTCACTCCCCACACACATACACACACAGCGCCCCTCTCAGAATGGAGATTGCACTCACTCCCCACACACAATCCGCCACCGCAGGGCAGTGGCTGCACTCACTCCACACAGACACACGCAAAGCGCCCCCCTCAGGGCGGAGGCTGCACTCACTGCCCACACACACACAGCGTCCCCCTCAGGACAGAGGCTGCACTCACTCCCCACACACACATACAGCGCCCCCCTCAGGGCGGAGGCTGCACTCACTCCCCACACACACATACAGCGCCCCCCTCAGGGCGGAGGCTGCACTCACTCCCCACACACACACACACACAGCGCCCCCCTCAGGGCGGAGGCTGCACTCACTGACCGCACACACATACAGCGCCCCCCTCAGGGCGGAGGCTGCACTCACACCTCACACACACAGCGCCCCCCTCAGGGCGGAGGCTGCACTCACTCCCCACACACACAGCACCCCCATCAGGGTGGAGGCTGCACTCACTCTCCACACACACACACATACACCGGGCCCCTTAGTGCGGAGGCTGCACTCACTCCCCACACACACATCACTCCCTCAGGGCGGAGGCTGCGCACACACACACACACACACACACACACACACACACACACAGTGCCCCCATCAGAGCGGAAGCTGCACTCACACCCCACACACAGACACACACACACACACAGCGCTCACCTCAGAGCGGAGGCTGCACTCACTCCCCACACACACATCGCCCCCTCAGGGCGGAGGCTGCACTCACTCCACACACACACACAGCGCCCCACTCAGGGCGGAGGCTGTACTCTCTCCCCACACACACACACACATACAGCGCCCCTTCAGGGCTGAGGCTGTACTCTCTCCCCCCACACACACACATCGCCCCCTCAGGGCGGAGGCTGCACTCACTCCCCTCACACATGCACAGCGCCCTCTCAGGGCGGAGGCTTTACTCTCTCCCCACACACACATACACAGCGCCCCCTTAGGGCGGAGGCTGTACTCTCTCCCCACACACACACACACAGCGCCTCCCTCAGGGCTGAGGCTGCACTCACTCCCCACACACACATCGCCCCCTCAGGGCGGAGGCTGTACTCTCTCCCCACACACACACACACACAGTGCCCCGCTCAGGGCGGTGGCTGCACTCTCTCCCCACACACACATACACAGCGCCCCCTCAGGGCAGAGGCTGTACTCTCTCCCCACACACACACACATAGCGCCCCCTCAGGGCGGAGGCTGTACTCACTCCCCACACACACACACACAGCGCCCCCTCAGGGCAGAGGCTGTGCTCTCTCCCCACACACACATACACAGCGCCCCCTCAGGGCGGAGGCTGTACTCTCTCCCCACACACACACATGCACATCGCCCCCTCAGGGCGGAGGCTGCACTCACTCCGCACACACACATTGCCCCCTCAGGGCGGAGGCTGTACTCTCTCCCCACACACACACACATACAGCGCCCCCTCAGGGCGGAGGTTGTACTCTCTCCCCACACACACACACACACAGCGCCCCCTCAGAGTGGAGGCTGCACACACTGTCCACACACACACACACATTGCCGCCTCAGGGCGGATGCTGCACTCACTATCCACACACATACACACACACACAGAATGCCCCCCTTAGGGTGGAGGCTGCACTCACTCCCCACACACACACACACTGCGCCCCCCTCAGGGCGGAGGCTGCACTCACTGCCCGCACACACACAGCGGCCCCATCAGGACGGAGGCTGCACTCACACCACACACACACATACAGCACCCCCCTTGGTGCAGAGGCTGCACTCACTCCCCACACACACATCGCTCCCTCAGGGCAGAGGCTGCACTCACACCCCACACACAAACACACACAGCGCCCCCATCAGTGTGGAGGCTGCACTCACTCCCCACACACACATCGCTCCCTCAGGGCGGAGGCTGCACTCACTCCCCACCCACACACAGCGCTCCCCTCAGGGTGGAGGCTGCACTCACACCCCACACACAAACACACACAGCGCCCCCATCAGGGTGGAGGCTGCACTCACTCCCCACACACACACACACCGCTCCCCTCAGAGCGGAGACTGCACTCACTCCCCACACAGACACAGTGCCCCCGTCAGAGCGGAGGCTGTACTCTCTCCCCACACACACACACATACAGCGCCCTCTCAGGGCGGAGGCTGTACTCTCTCCCCACACACACACACACTCGGCGCCCCCTCAGAGTGGAGGCTGCACACACTGTCCACACACACACACACAGCGCCTCCTCAGGGCAGAGGCTGCACTCACTCCCCACACACGTACACAGCGCTCCCTCAGGGCGGAGGCTGTACTCTCTCCCCACACACACACACCCAGCGCCTCCCTCAGGGCTGAGGCTGCACTCACTCCCCACACATACATCGCCCCCTCAGGGCGGAGGCTGCAATCACTCCCCACAAACACATCGCCCCCTCAGGGCGGAGGCTGTACTCTCTCCCCACACACACACACATACAGCGCCCCCTCAGAGTGGAGGCTGCACAAACTGTCCACACACACACACACAGCGCCCCCTCAGAGTGGAGGCTGCACACACTGTCCACACACACACACACATAGCCGCCTCAGGGCGGAGGCTGCACTCACTACCTACACACACACACACACACACAAAGAATGCCCCCCTTAGGGTGGAGGCTGCACTCACTTCCCACACACACAGCGTCCCCCTCAGGGCGGAGGCTGCACTCACTGCCCGCACACACATACAGCGCCCCCCTCAGGTCGGAGGCTGCACTCACTCCCCACACACACACACACAGCGCCCCCCTCAGGGCGGAGGCTGCAGTCACTGCCCGCACACACACAGCGGCCCCATCAGGACGGAGGCTGCACTCACACCCCACACACACATACAGCGCCCCCCTTGGTGCAGAGGCTGCACTCGCTCCCCACACACACATCGCTCCCTCAGGGCGGAGGCTGCACTCACTCCCCACCCACACACAGCGGCCCCATCAGGGCGGAGGTTGCACTCACTCCCCACACACACACACACAGCGCCCCCCTCAGAGCGGAAGCTGCACTCACACCCCACACACACACACACACACACACAGCGCCCCCATCAGGGTGGAGGCTGCACTCACTCCCCACACACACACACACCGCTCCCCTCAGAGCGGAGACTGCACTCACTCCCCACACACACACAGTGCCCCCCTCAGAGTGGAGGCTGTACTCTCTCCCCACACACACACACATACAGTGCCCCCTCAGGGCGGAGGCTGTACTCTCTCCCCACACACACACACACAGCGCCCCCTCAGAGTGGAGGCTGCACACACTGTCCACACACACACACACATCGCCTCCTCAGGGCGGAGGCTGCACTCACTCCCCACACACACACACCCAGCGCCTCCCGCAGGGCCAAGGCTGCACTCACTCCCCACACACACATCGCCCCCTCAGGGCGGAGGCTGCAATCACTCCCCACACACACATCGCCCCCTCAGGGCGGAGGCTGTACTCTCTCCCCACACACACACACATACAGCGCCCCCTCAGAGTGGAGGCTGCACACACTGTCCACACACACACACACACAGCGCCCCCTCAGAGTGGAGGCTGCACACACTGTCCACACACACACACACAGCGCCCCCTCAGAGTGGAGGCTGCACACACTGTCCACACACAAACACACATAGCCGCCTCAGGGCGGAGGCTGCACTCACTACCTACACACACACACACACACACAAAGAATGCCCCCCTTAGGGTGGAGGCTGCACTCACTTCCCACACACACAGCGTCCCCCTAAGGGCGGAGGCTGCACTCACTGCCCGCACACACATACAGCGCCCCCCTCAGGTCGGAGGCTGCACTCACTCCCCACACACACACACACAGCGCCCCCCTCAGGGCGGAGGCTGCACTCACTGCCCGCACACACACAGCGGCCCCATCAGGACGGAGGCTGCACTCACACCCCACACACACATACAGCGCCCCCCTTGGTGCAGAGGCTGCACTCGCTCCCCACACACACATCGCTCCCTCAGGGCGGAGGCTGCACTCACTCCCCACCCACACACAGCGGCCCCATCAGGGCGGAGGTTGCACTCACTCCCCACACACACACACACAGCGCCCCCCTCAGAGCGGAATCTGCACTCACACCCCACACACACACACACACACACAGCGCCCCCATCAGGGTGGAGGCTGCACTCACTCCCCACACACACATACAGCGCCCCCCTCAGGGCGGAGGCTGCACTCACTCCCCACACACACATACAGCGCCCCCCTCAGGGCGGAGGCTGCACTCACTCCCCACACACACACACACACAGCGCTCCCCTCAGGGTGGAGGCTGCACTCACACCCCACACACAAACACACACACCGGCCCCATCAGGGCGGAGGTTGCACTAACTCCCCACACACACACACACAGCGCCCCCCTCAGAGCTGAAGCTGCACTCACACCCCACACACACACACACACACACACACAGCGCCCCCATCATGGTGGAGGCTGCACTCACTCCCCACACACACACACACCGCTCCACTCAGAGCGGAGACTGCACTCACTCCCCACACAGACACAGTGCCCCCCTAAGAGTGGAGGCTGTACTTTCTCCCCACACACACACACATACAGCGCCCCCTCAGGGCGGAGGCTGTTCTCTCTCCCCACACACACACACACAGAGCGCCCCCTCAGAGTGGAGGCTGCACACACTGTCCACACACACACACACATCGCCTCCTCAGGGCGGAGGCTGCACTCACTCCCCACACACATACACAGCGCCCCCTCAGGGCGGAGGCTGTACTCTCTCCCCACACACACACACCCAGCGCCTCCCTCAGGGCTGAGGCTGCACTCACTCCCCACACACACATCGCCCCCTCAGGGCGGAGCCGGCACTCACTCCCCACACACACATCGCCCCCTCAGGGCGGAGCCGGCACTCACTCCCCACACACACAGCATCCCGCTCAGGGCGGAGGCTGCACTTACTCCCCACACATACACAGACACACACACACACACACACACACACACAGCGCCCTCCCTCAGGGCGGAGGCTGCACTCACTGCCCGCACACACACACAGCGCCCCCTTCAGGGTGGAGGCTGCACTCACTCCCCACACTCACATCGCCCCCGCAGGGCGGAGACTGCGATCACTCCCCACACACACACAGACACACACCCACTCACACACACAAACAGCGCCCCCTTCAGGGTGGAGGCTGCACTCACTCCCCACACTCACATCGCCCCCGCAGGGCGGAGACTGCGATCACTCCCCACACACACACAGACACACACCCACTCACACACACAAACAGCGCCCCCTTCAGGGTGGAGGCTGCAATCACTCCCCCAACACACACACAGCACCCCCCCCCCAGTGTGGAGGCTGCACTCACTCCCCTCACACTCACACACACACACAGCGCCCCCATCAGGGTGGAGGCTGCACTCACTTCCCACACACACACACAGCGCTCCCCTCAGAGCGGTGGCTGCACTCACTCCCCACACACACATCGCCCCCTCAGGGCAGAGGCTGCCCTCACTCCCCACACACACACAGTGCCCCCCTCAGAGTGGAGGCTGCACTCACTCCCCACACACACATCGCCCCCTCAGGGCAGAGGCTGTACTCTCTCTCCACACACACACACATAAAGCGCCCCCTCAGGGCGGAGGCTGTACTCTCTCCCCACACACACACACACATCGCCCCCTCAGGGCGGAGGCTGCACTCACTCCCCACACACACACAGCACCCCACTCAGGGCGGAAGCTGCACTTACTGCCCGCACACACATACAGCGCAGCCCTCAGAGCGGAGGCTGCACTCACTCCCCACACACATACACAGCACCCCCTTCAGAGTGGAGTCTGCACTCACTGCACACACACATACACACAGCGCCCCCTTCAGAGTGGAGGCTGCAATCACTCCCCCAACACACACACAGCGCCCCCGTCAGTGTGATCGGCTGCACTCATTCCCCACACACACATCGCCCCCTCAGGGCGGAAACTGCGATAACTCCCCACACACACAGGCGCAAACACACTCACACACACACACAGCACTCCCCTCAGTGTGGAGGTTGCACTCACTCCCCACACACACTCCGCCGCCGCATGGGCAGTGGCTGCACTCACTCCACACAGACACACGCAAAGCGCCCCCCTCAGGGCGAATGCTGTACTCACTCCCCACACACAAACAATGCTCCCCTCAGGACAGAGGCTGCACTCACTCCCCACACACACATACAGCGCCCCCCTCAGGGCGGAGGCTGCACTCACTTCCCACACACACACAGCGCCCCCCTCAGGGCGGAGGCTGCACTCACTGCCCGCACACACACACACATCGCCGCCTCAGGGCGGAGGCTGCACTCACTACCTACACACACACACACACACACAAAGAATACCCCCCTTAGGGTGGAGGCTGCACTCACTTCCCACACACACAGCGTCACCCTCAGGGCGGAGGCTGCACTCACTGCCCGCACACACATACAGCGCCCCCCTCAGGTCGGAGGCTGCACTCACTCCCCACACACACACACACACAGCGCCCCCCTCAGGGCGGAGGCTGCACTCACTGCCCGCACACATACAGCGGCTCCATCAGCACGGAGGCTGCAGTCACACCCCACACACACATACAGCGCCCCCCTTGGTGCAGAGGCTGCAGTCACTCCCCACACACACATCGCTCCCTCAGGGCGGAGGCTGCACTCACTCCCCACCCACACACAGCGCTCCCCTCAGGGTGGAGGCTGCACTCACACCCCACACACAAACACACACAGTGCTCCCCTCAGGGTGGAGGCTGCACTCACACCCCACACACAAACACACACAGCGGCCCCATCAGGGCGGAGGTTGCACTCACTCCCCACACACTCACACAGCGCCCCCCTCAGAGCGGAAGCTGCACTCACACCCCACACACACACACACACACACACACACACACAGCGCCCCCATCAGGGTGGAGGCTGCACTCACTCCCCACACACACACAGTGTCCCCCTCAGGGCGGAGGCAGCACTCACTCCCCACACACATACACACACAGCGCCCCCCTCAGGGCGGAGGATGCACTCACTCCCCACACACACACACAGCACCACCTTCAGAGTGGAGGCTGCACTCACTGCACACACACATACACACAGCGCCCTCCTCAGGGTGGAGGCTGCACTCACACCCCACACACACACACATACACACACACACACATCGCCCCCATCAGGGTGGAGGCTGCACTCACTCCCCACAGACAAACACACAGTGCCCCGTCAGTGTGGAGGCTGCACTCCCACCGCAGCCCCCCCACACACACACACACACACAGCGGCCCCATCAGGGTGGAGGCTGCACTCACTCCCCACACACACACACACACACAGCGCCCCACTCTGAGCGGAGGTGGCACTCACACCCCACACACACACACACAAAGCGCTTCCCTCTGAGCGGAGGCTGCACTCACTCCCCACACACACAGACACTCACAGCGCCCCCATCAGGGTGGCGGCTGCGCTCACGCCCCACACACACCCAGCGTCCCTCTCAGGACTGAGGCTGCACTCACTCCCCACACACACACACAGCGCCCCCTTCAGCGTGGAGGCTGCAATCACTCCCCCAACACACACACAGCGCCCCGTCAGTGTGATAGGCTGCACTAATTCTCCACACACACATCGCGCCCTCAGAGCGGAGACTGCGATCACTCCCCACACACACACAGACACACACACACTCACACACACACACAACACTCCCCTCAGTGTGGAGGTTGCACTCACTCCCCACACACATACACACACAGCGCCCCTCTCAGAATGGAGTTTGCACTCACTCCCCACACACAATCCGCCACCGCAGGGCAGTGGCTGCACTCACTCCACACAGACACACGCAAAGCGCCCCCCTCAGGGCGGAGGCTGCACTCACTGCCCACACACACACAGCGTCCCCCTCAGGACAGAGGCTGCACTCACTCCCCACACACACATACAGCGCCCCCCTCAGGGCGGAGGCTGCACTCACTCCCCACACACACATACAGCGCCCCCCTCAGGGCGGAGGCTGCACTCACTCCCCACACACACACAGCGCCCCCCTCAGGGCGGAGGCTGCACTCACTGACCGCACACACATACAGCGCCCCCCTCAGGGCAGAGGCTGCACTCACACCTCACACACACAGCGCCCCCCTCAGGGCGGAGGCTGCACTCACTCCCCACACACACAGCACCCCCATCAGGGTGGAGGCTGCACTCACTCTCCACACACACACACATACACCGGGCCCCTTAGTGCGGAGGCTGCACTCACTCCCCACACACACATCACTCCCTCAGGGCGGAGGCTGCACACACACACACACACACACACACACACACACACACACACACAGTGCCCCCATCAGAGCGGAAGCTGCACTCACACCCCACACACAGACACACACACACACACACACAGCGCTCACCTCAGAGCGGAGGCTGCACTCACTCCCCACACACACATCGCCCCCTCAGGGCGGAGGCTGCACTCACTCCACACACACACACAGCGCCCCACTCAGGGCGGAGGCTGTACTCTCTCCCCACACACACACACACATACAGCGCCCCTTCAGGGCTGAGGCTGTACTCTCTCCCCACACACACACACATCGCCCCCTCAGGGCGGAGGCTGCACTCACTCCCCTCACACATGCACAGCGCCCTCTCAGGGCGGAGGCTTTACTCTCTCCCCACACACACATACACAGCGCCCCCTTAGGGCGGAGGCTGTACTCTCTCCCCACACACCCACACACACATCGCCCCCTCAGGGCGGAGGCTGTACTCTCTCCCCACACACACACACACAGTGCCCCGCTCAGGGCGGTGGCTGCACTCTCTTCCCACACACACATACACAGCACCCCCTCAGGGCGGAGGCTGCACTCACTCCCCACACACACATCGCCCCCTCAGGGCGGAGGCTGTACTCTCTCCCCACACACACACACATACAGCGCCCCCTCAGAGTGGAGGCTGCACACACTGTCCACACACACACACACAGCACCCCCTCAGAATGGAGGCTGCACACACTGTCCACACACACACACACATCGCCGCCTCAGGGCGGAGGCTCCACTCACTACCTACACACACACACACACACACAAAGAATGCCCCCCTTAGGGTGGAGGCTGCACTCACTTCCCACACACACAGCGTCCCCCTGAGGGCGGAGGCTGCAATCACTGCCCGCACACACATACAGCGCCCCCCTCAGGTCGGAGGCTGCACTCACTCGCCACACACACACACACAGCGTCCCCCTCAGGGCGGAGGCTGCACTCACTGCCCGCACACACACAGCGGCCCCATCAGGACGGAGGCTGCACTCACACCCCACACACACATACAGCGCCCCCCTTGGTGCAGAGGCTGCACTCACTCCCCACACACACATCGCTCCCTCAGGGCGGAGGCTGCACTCACTCCCCACCCACACACAGCGGCCCCATCAGGGCGGAGGTTGCACTCACTCCCCACACACACACACACAGCGCCCCCCTCAGAGCGGAAGCTGCACTCACACCCCACACACACACACACACACACACAGCGCCCCCATCAGGGTGGAGGCTGCACTCACTCCCCACACACACACACACCGCTCCCCTCAGAGCGGAGACTGCACTCACTCCCCACACAGACACAGTGCCCCCCTCAGAGTGGAGGCTGTACTCTCTCCCCACACACACACACACAGCGCCCCCTCAGAGTGGAGGCTGCACAAACTGTCCACACACACACACACATCGCCTCCTCAGGGCGGAGGCTGCACTCACTCCACACACACACACAGCGCCCTGCTCAGGGCGGATCCGGCACTCATTCCCCACACACACATCGCCCCCTCAGGGCGGAGCAGGCACTCACTCCCCACACACACATCGCCCCCTCAGGGCGGATCCGGCACTCACTCCCCACACACACATCGCCCCCTCAGTGCGGATCCGGCACTCACTCCCCACACACACACACACACACACACACACACAGAACGCCCACCTCAGGGCGGAGGCTGCACTCACTCCCAACACACACACAGTGCCCCCCTCAGGGCGGATCCGGCACTCATTCCCCACACACACATCGCCCCCTCAGGGCGGAGCAGGCACTCACTCCCCACACACACATCGCCCCCTCAGGGCGGATCCGGCACTCACTCCCCACACACACATCGCCCCCTCAGTGCGGATCCGGCACTCACTCCCCACACACACACAGACACACACACACACACACACACACACACAGCGCCCCCCCTCAGGGCGGAGCCGGCACTCACTCCCCACACACACATCGCCCCCTCAGGGCGGAGGCTGCACTTACTCCCCACACACACATCGCCCCCTCAGGGCGGATCCGGCACTCACTCCCCACACACACATCGCCCCCTCAGTGCGGATCCGGCACTCACTCCCCACACACACATCGCCCCCTCAGGGCGGAGGCTGCACTTACTCCCCACACACACATCGCCCCCTCAGTGCGGATCCGGCACTCACTCCCCACACACACATCGCCCCCTCAGGGCGGAGGCTGCACTTACTCCCCACACACACATCGCCCCCTCAGGGCGGATCCGGCACTCACTCCCCACACACACATCGCCCCCTCAGGGCGGATCCGGCACTCACTCCCCACACACACATCGCCCCCTTCAGGGCAGAGCCGGCACTCACTCCCCACACACACAGCATCCCGCTAAGGGCGGAGGCTGCACTTACTCCCCACACACACACAGACACACACACACACACACACACACACAGTGCCCCCATCAGAGCAGAAGCTGCACTCACACCCCACACACAGATACACACACACACACAGCGCTCCCCTCAGAGCGGAGGCTGCACTCACTCCACACATACACACAGCGTCCCGCTCAGGGCGGAGGCTGTACTCTCTCCCCACACACACACACACACACACATACAGCGCCCCTTCAGGGCGGAGGCTGTACTCTCTCCCCACACACACACATACACATCGCCCCCTTAGGGCGGAGGCTGCACTCACTCCCCACACACATACACAGCGCCCCCTCAGGGCGGAGGCTTTACTCTCTCCCCACACACACATACACAGCGCCCCCTCAGGGCGGAGGCTGTACTCTCTCTCCACACACATACACAGCGCCCCCTCAGGGAGGAGGCTTTACTCTCTCCCCACACACACATAGACAGCGCCCCCTTAGGGCGGAGGCTGTACTCTCTCCCCACACACACACACACAGCGCCTCCCTCAGGGCTGAGGCTGCACTCACTCCCCACACACACATCGCCCCCTCAGGGCGGAGGCTGTACTCTCTCCCCACACACACACACACAGTGCCCCGCTCAGGGCGGTGGCTGCACTCTCTCCCCACACACACATACACAGCGCCCCCTCAGGGCAGAGGCTGTACTCTCTCCCCACACACACACACACAGCGCCCCCTCAGGGCAGAGGCTGTGCTCTCTCCCCACACACACATACACAGCGCCCCCTCAGGGCGGAGGCTGTACTCTCTCCCCACACACACACATGCACATCGCCCCCTCAGGGCGGAGGCTGCACACACTGTCCACACACACACACACATCGCCGCCTCAGGGCGGATGCTGCACTCACTATCCACACACATACACACACACACAGAATGCCCCCCTTAGGGTGGAGGCTGCACTCACTCCCCACACACACACACACTGCGCCCCCCTCAGGGCGGAGGCTGCACTCACTGCCCGCACACACACAGCGGCCCCATCAGGACGGAGGCTGCACTCACACCCCACACACACATACAGCGCCCCCCTTGGTGCAGAGGCTGCACTCACTCCCCACACACACATCGCTCCCTCAGGGCAGAGGCTGCACTCACACCCCACACACAAACACACACAGCGCCCCCATCAGGGTGGAGGCTGCACTCACTCCCCACACACACATCGCTCCCTCAGGGCGGAGGCTGCACTCACTCCCCACCCACACACAGCGCTCCCCTCAGGGTGGAGGCTGCACTCACACCCCACACACAAACACACACAGCGACCCCATCAGGGCGGAGGTTGCACTCACTCCCCACACACACACACACAACGCCCCCCTCAGAGCGGAAGCTGCATTCACACCCCACACACACACACACACACACATACAGCGCCCCCATCAGGGTGGAGGCTGCACTCACTCCCCACACACACACACACCGCTCCCCTCAGAGCGGAGACTGCACTCACTCCCCACACAGACACAGTGCCCCCGTCAGAGCGGAGGCTGTACTCTCTCCCCACACACACACACATACAGCGCCCCCTCAGAGTGGAGGCTGCACACACTGTCCACACACACACACACACAGCGCCTCCTCAGGGCAGAGGCTGCACTCACTCCCCACACACGTACACAGCGCCCCCTCAGGGCGGAGGCTGTACTCTCTCCCCACACACACACACCCAGCGCCTCCCTCAGGGCTGAGGCTGCACTCACTCCCCACACACACATCGCCCCCTCAGGGCGGAGGCTGCAATCACTCCCCACAAACACATCGCCCCCTCAGGGCGGAGGCTGTACTCTCTCCCCACACACACACACATACAGCGCCCCCTCAGAGTGGAGGCTGCACACACTGTCCACACACACACACACACAGCGCCCCCTCAGAGTGGAGGCTGCACACACTGTCCACACACACACACACAGCGCCCCCTCAGAGTGGAGGCTGCACACACTGTCCACACACACACACACATAGCCGCCTCAGGGCGGAGGCTGCACTCACTACCTACACACACACACACACACACACAAAGAATGCCCCCCTTAGGGTGGAGGCTGCACTCACTTCCCACACACACAGCGTCCCCCTCAGGGCGGAGGCTGCACTCACTGCCCGCACACACATACAGCGCCCCCCTCAGGTCGGAGGCTGCACTCACTCCCCACACACACACACACAGCGCCCCCCTCAGGGCGGAGGCTGCACTCACTGCCCGCACACACACAGCGGCCCCATCAGGACGGAGGCTGCACTCACACCCCACACACACATACAGCGCCCCCCTTGGTGCAGAGGCTGCACTCGCTCCCCACACACACATCGCTCCCTCAGGGCGGAGGCTGCACTCACTCCCCACCCACACACAGCGGCCCCATCAGGGCGGAGGTTGCACTCACTCTCCACACACACACACACAGCGCCCCCCTCAGAGCGGAAGCTGCACTCACACCCCACACACACACACACACACACACAGCGCCCCCATCAGGGTGGAGGCTGCACTCACTCCCCACACACACACACACCGCTCCCCTCAGAGCGGAGACTGCACTCACTCCCCACACACACACAGTGCCCCCCTCAGAGTGGAGGCTGTACTCTCTCCCCACACACACACACATACAGTGCCCCCTCAGGGCGTAGGCTGTACTCTCTCCCCACACACACACACACAGCGCCCCCTCAGAGTGGAGGCTGCACAGACTGTCCACACACACACACACATCGCCTCCTCAGGGCGGAGGCTGCACTCACTCCCCACACACACACACCCAGCGCCTCCCTCTGGGCTGAGGCTGCACTCACTCCCCACACACACATCGCCCCCTCAGGGCGGAGGCTGCAATCACTCCCCACACACACATCGCCTCCTCAGGGCGGAGGCTGCACTCACTCCCCACACACACACACCCAGCGCCTCCCTCTGGGCTGAGGCTGCACTCACTCCCCACACACACATCGCCCCCTCAGGGCGGAGGCTGCACTCACTCCCCACACACACACACACAGCGCCCCCCTCAGGGCTGAGGCTGCACTCACTGCCCGCACACACACAGCGGCTCCATCAGCACGGAGGCTGCAGTCACACCCCACACACACATGCAGCCCCCCCCATTGGTGCAGAGGCTGCACTCACTCCCCACACACACATCGCTCCCTCAGAGCGGAGGCTGCACTCACTCCCCACCCACACACAGCGCTCCCCTCAGGGTGGAGGCTGCACTCACTCCCCACACACACACAGTGCCCCCCTCAGAGTGGAGGCTGTACTCTCTCCCCACACACACACACACATACAGTGCCCCCTCAGGGCGGAGGCTGTACTCTCTCCCCACACACACACACACAGCGCCCCCTCAGAGTGGAGGCTGCACACACTGTCCAAACACACACACACATCGCCTCCTCAGGGCGGAGGCTGCACTCACTCCCCACACACATACACAGCGCCCCCTCAGGGCGGAGGCTGTACTCTCTCCCCACACACACACACCCAGCGCCTCCCTCAGGGTGGAGGCGGCACTCACTCCCCACACACACACACACACACACACACACATAGAACGCCCACCTCAGGGCGGAGGCTGCACTCACTCCCAACACACACACAGTGCCCCCCCTCAGGGCGGATCCGGCACTCACTCCCCACACACACATCGCCCCCTCAGGGCGGAGCAGGCAATCACTCCCCACACACACATCGCCCCCTCAGGGCGGATCCGGCACTCACTCCCCACACACACATCGCCCCCTCAGGGCGGATCCGGCACTCACTCCCCACACACACACAGACACACACACACACACAGCGCCCCCCATCAGGGCGGAGCCGGCACTCACTCCCCACACACACATCGCCCCCTCAGGGCGGAGCCGGCACTCACTCCCCACACACACAGCATCCCGCTCAGGGCGGAGGCTGCACTTACTCCCCACACACACATCGCCCCCTCAGGGCGGATCCGGCACTCACTCCCCACACACACATCGTCCCCTCAGGGCGGATCCGGCACTCACTCCCCACACACACATCGCCCCCTTCAGGGCGGAGCCGGCACTCACTCCCCACACACACAGCATCCCGCTCAGGGCGGAGGCTGTACTCTCTCCCCACACACACACGCACACACAGCGCCTCCCTCAGGGCTGAGGCTGCACTCACTCCCCACACACACATCGCCCCCTCAGGGCAGAGGCTGTACTCTCTCCCCACACACACACACACACAGTGCCCCGCTCAGGGCGGTGGCTGCACTCTCTCCCCACACACACATACACAGCGCCCCCTCAGGGCAGAGGCTGTACTCTCTCCCCACACACACACACACAGCGCCCCCTCAGGGCGGAGGCTGTACTCACTCCCCCCACACACACACACAGCGCCCCCTCAGGGCAGAGGCTGTACTCTCTCCCCACACACACATACACAGCGCCCCCTCAGGGCGGAGGTTGTACTCTCTCCCCACACACACACATACACATCGCCCCCTCAGGGCGGAGGCTGCACTCACTCCGCACACACATACACACACACACAGAATGCCCCCCTGAGGGTGGAGGCTGCACTCACTCCCCACACACACATACACTGCGCCCCCCTCAGGGCGGAGGCTGCACTCACTGCCCGCACACACACAGCGGCCCCATCAGGACGGAGGCTGCACTCACACCCCACACACACATACAGCGCCCCCCTTGGTGCAGAGGCTGCACTCACTCCCCACACACACATCGCTCCCTCAGGGCGGAGGCTGCACTCACTCCCCACCCACACACAGTGCTCCCCTCAGGGTGGAGGCTGCACTCACACCCCACACACAAACACACACAGCGCCCCCATCAGGGTGGAGGCTGCACTCACACCCCACACACAAACACACACAGCGACCCATCAGGGCGGAGGTTGCACTCACTCCCCACACACACACACACAGCGCCCCCCTCAGAGCGGAAGATGCACTCACACCCCACACACACACACACACACACACACACACACACACAGCGCCCCCATCAGGTTGGAGGCTGCACTCACTCCCCACACACACACACCGCTCCCCTCAGAGCGGAGACTGCACTCACTCCCCACACACACACACATACAGCGCCCTCTCAGGGCGGAGGCTGTACTCTCTCCCCACACACACACACACACACAGCGCCCCCTCAGAGTGGAGGCTGCACACACTGTCCACACACACACACACAGCGCCTCCTCAGGGCAGAGGCTGTACTCTCTCCCCACACACACACACCCAGCGCCTCCCTCAGGGCTGAGGCTGCACTCACTCCCCACACACACATCGCCCCCTCAGGGCGGAGGCTGCACTCACTCCCCACACACCCTAAGCGCCCCCTTCAGAGTGGAGGCTGCACTCACTCCCCACACACACACAGCGCTTCCCCAGCGTGGAGTCTGCACTCACTCCCCACACACACACACACACATACAGCGCCCCCTCAGGGCGGAAGCTGTACTCTCTCCCCACACACACACACACACACAAACACACAACGCCCCCTCAGGGCGGAGGCTGCACTCACTCCCCACACATACACATTGCGCCCCCCCCTGAGGGCGGAGTATGCACTCACTCCCCACATACACAGCGCCCCCCTCAGAGTGGAGGCTGTATTCTCTCCCCACACACACACACACACATACAGTGCCCCCTCAGGGCGGAGGCTGTATTCTCTCCCCACACACACACACACAGCGCCCCCTCAGAGTGGAGGCTGCACACACTGTCCACACACACACACACACAGCGCCTCCTCAGGGCAGAGGCTGCACTCACTCCCCACACACATACACAGCGCCCCCTCAGGGCGGAGGCTGCACTCTCTCCCCACACACACACACATACAGCGCCCCCTCAGGGCGGAGGCTGTACTCTCTCCCCACACACACACACACACACACAGCGCCCCCTCAGAGTGGAGGCTGCACACACTGTCCACACACACACAGCGTCCCCTCAGGGCGGAGGCTGCACTCACTCCTCACACACAGACATTGCGGCCCCCCTGAGGGCGGAGTATGCACTCACTCCCCGCATACACAGCGCCCCCTCAGGGCGGAGGCGGCACTCACTCCCCACACACACAGCGCCCCCTTCAGAGTGGAGGCTGCACTCACTCCCCTCACACACATCGCCCCCTCAGTGTGGAGGTTGCACTCACTCCCCACACACACTCCGCCGCCGCAGGGCGGAGGCTGCACTCACTGCCCGCACACATACACAGCGCCCCCTCAGGGTGGACGCTGTACTCACTCCCCACACACACACACTCACAGCGTCCCCCTCAGGGCGGAGGCTGCACTTACTCCCCACACACACACAGCGCCCCCGTCAGGGCTGAGGTTGCACTCACTCCCCACACACACACGCACAGCGCCCCCTTCAGAGTGGAGGCTGCACTAGCTGCACACACACATACACACAGCGCCCCCTTCAGGGTGGAGGCTGCACTCACTCCACACACACATATCGCCTCCTCAGGGCGGAGACTGCGATCACTCCCCACACACACACAGACACACACACACTCACACACACAAACAGCGCCCCCTTCATGTTGGAGGCTGCAATCACTCCCCCAACACACACACAGCACCCCGCCCCCCCCAGTGTGGAGACTGCACTCACTCCCCTCACACTCACACACACACACAGCGCCCCCAGCAGGGTGGAGGCTGCACTCACTTCCCACACACACACACAGCGCTCCCCTCAGAGCGGTGGCTGCACTCACTCCCCACACACACATCGCCCCCTCAGGGCGGAGGCTGCCCTCATTCCCTCGACACACACAGCGCCCCCTCAGAGTGGAGGCTGCACACACTGTCCACACACACACACACACACACACACACACAGCGCCCCCTCAGGGCGGAGGCTGTACTCTCTCCCCACACACACATACACAGCGCCCCCTCACGGCGGAGGCTGTACTCTCTCCCCACACACACACACACAGCGCCCCCTCAGGGCGGAGGCTGCACTCACTCCCCACACACACACACACAGCGCCCCCTCAGGGCGGAGGCTGCACTCACTCCCCCCACACACACAGCGCCCCCTTCAGAGTGGAGGCTGCACTCACTCCCCACACACACATCGCCCCCTCAGGGCGGAGGCTGTACTCTCTCCCCACACACACACACACAGCGCCCCCTCAGAGTGGAGGCTGCACACACTGTCCACACACACACACACATCGCCGCCTCAGGGCGGAGGCTGCACTCACTACCCACACACACACACGCACACACAGAATGCCCCCCTTAGGGTGGAGGCTGCACTCACTTCCCACACACACAGCGTCTCCCTCAGGGCGGAGGCTGCACTCACTGCCCGCACACACATACAGCGCCCCCATCAGGTCGGAGGCTGCACTCACTCCCCACACACACACACACAGCGCCCCCCTGAGGGCGGAGGCTGCACTCACTGCCCGCACACACACAGCGGCCCCATCAGGACGGAGGCTGCACTCACTCCCCACCCACACACAGCGCTCCCCTCAGGGTGGAGGCTGCACTCACACCCCACACACAAACACACACAGCGGCCCCATCAGGGCGGAGGTTGCACTAACTCCCCACACACACACACACAGCGCCCCCCTCAGAGCGGAAGCTGCACTCACACCACACACACACACACACACACACACAGCGCCCCCATCAGGGTGGAGGCTGCACTCACTCCCCACACACACACACACCGCTCCACTCAGAGCGGAGACTGCACTCACTCCCCACACAGACACAGTGCCCCCCGAAGAGTGGAGGCTGTACTCTCTCCCCACACACACACACATACAGCGCCCCCTCAGGGCGGAGGCTGTACTCTCTCCCCACACACACACACACAGAGCGCCCCCTCAGAGTAGAGGCTGCACACACTGTCCACACACACAAACACATCGCCTCCTCAGGGCGGAGGCTGCACTCACTCCCCACACACATACACAGCGCCCCCTCAGGGCGGAGACTGTACTCTCTCCCCACACACAAACACCCAGCGCCTCCCTCAGGGCTGAGGCTGCACTCACTCCCCACACACACATCGCCCCCTCAGGGCGGAGGATGCACTCACTCCCCACACACACAGCGCCCCCTCAGGGCGGAGGCGGCACTCACTCCCCACACACACACACACACACACACACACAGAACGCCCACCTCAGGGCGGAGGCTGCACTCACTCCGAACTCACACACAGTGCCCCCCTCAGGGCGGAGCCGGCACTCACTCCCCACACACACATCGCCCCCTCAGGGCGGAGCCGGCACTCACTCCCCATACGCACATCGCCCCCTCAGGGCGGAGCCGGCACTCACTCCCCACACACACAGCATCCCGCTCAGGGCGGAGGCTGCACTTACTCCCCACACACACACAGACACACACACACACACACACACACACACACACACACACAGCGCCCTCCCTCAGGGCGGAGGCTGCACTCACTGCCCGCACACACACACAGCGCCCCCTTCAGGGTGGAGGCTGCACTCACTCCCCACACACACATCGCCCCCTCAGGGCGGAGACTGCGATCACTCCCCACACACACACAGACACACACCCACTCACACACACAAACAGCGCCGCCTTCAGGGTGGAGGCTGCAATCACTCCCCCAACACACACACAGAGCACCCGCCCCCCCAGTGTGGAGGCTGCACTCACTCCCCTCACACTCACACACACACACAGCGCCCCCATCAGGGTGGAGGCTGCACTCACTTCCCACACACACACACAGCGCTCCCCTCAGAGCGGTGGCTGCACTCACTCCCCACACACACATCGCCCCCTCAGAGCGGAGTCTGCCCTCACTCCCCACACACACACAGTGCCCCCCTCAGGGTGGAGGCTGCACTCACTCCCCACACACACATCGCCCCCTCAGGGCGGAGGCTGTACTCTCTCTCCACACACACACACATACAGCGCCCCCTCAGGGCGGAGGCTGTACTCTCTCCCCACACACACACACACAGCGCCCCCTCAGAGTGGAGGCTGCACACACTGTCCACACACACACACACATCGCCCCCTCTGGGCGGAGGCTGCACTCACTCCCCACACACACACATTGCACCCCCCGCTGAGGGCGGAGGATGCACTCAATCCCCACACACACATCGCCCCCTCAGGGCGGAGGCTGCACTCACTACCCACACACACACGCACACACACACACACACACACGGAACGCCCATCTCAGGGCGGAGGCTGCACTCACTACCCACACACACACAGCACCCCACTCAGGGCGGAAGCTGCACTTACTGCCCGCACACACACACAGCGCAGCCCTCAGAGCGGAGGCTGCACTCACTCCCCACACACATACACAGCGCCCCCTTCAGAGTGGAGGCTGCACTCACTGCACACACACATACACACAGCGCCCCCTTCAGTGTGGAGGCTGCACTCACTCCCCTCACACTCACACACACACACAGCACCCCCATCAGGGTGGAGGCTGCACTCACGTCCCACACACACACACAGCGCTCCCCTCAGAGCGGTGGCTGCACTCACTCCCCACACACACATCGCCCCCTCAGGGCGGAGGCTGCCCTCACTCCCCACACACACACAGTGCCCCCCTCAGGGTGGAGGCTGCACTCACTCCCCACACACACATCGCCCCCTCAGGGCGGAGGCTGCACTCACTCCCCACACACATACACAGCGCCCCCTCAGGGCGGAGGCTGCACTCAGTCCCCACACACACACATTGCGCCCCCCGCTGAGGGCGGAGGATGCACTCACTCCCCATACACACATCGCCCCCTCAGGGCGGAGGCTGCACTCACTACCCACACACACACGCACACACACACACACACACACACAGAACGCCCATCTCAGGGCGGAGGCTGCACTCACTCCCCACAAACACACAGCACTCCACTCAGGGCTGAAGCTGCACTCACTGCCCGCACACACATACAGCGCAGCCCTCAGAGCGGAGGCTGCACTCACTCCCCACACACATACACAGCGCCCCCTTCAGAGTGGAGGCTGCACTCACTGCACACACACATACACACAGCGCCCCCTTCACGGTGAAGGCTGCTATCACTCCCCCAACACACACACAGCGCCCCCATCAGTGTGATCGGCTGCACTCATTCCCCACACACACATCGCCCCCTCAGGGCGGAGACTGCGATAACTCCCCACACACACAGGCACACACACACTCACACACACACACAGCACTCCCCTCAGTGTGGAGGTTGCACTCACTCCCCACACACACTCCGCCGCCGCAGGGCAGTGGCTGCACTCACTCCACACAGACACACGCAAAGCGCCCCCCTCAGGGCGAATGCTGTACTCACTCCCCACACACAAACAATGCTCCCCTCAGGACAGAGGCTGCACTCACTTCCCACACACACATACAGCGCCCCCCTCAGGACGGAGGCTGCACTCACTGCCCGCACACACACAGCGGCCCCATCAGGACGGAGGCTTCACTCACACCCCACACACACATACACACACACAGCGCCCCCATCAGGGTGGAGGCTGCACTCACTCTCCACACACACACACACATACAGCGCCCCCCTTGGTGCGGAGGCTGCACTCACTCCCCACACACACATCGCTCCCTCAGGGTGGAGGCTGCACTCATTCCCCACACACACACAGCGCTCCCCTCAGGGTGGAGGCTGCACTCACACCCCACACACACAGCGGCCCCATCAGGGCGGAGGTTGCACTCACTCCCCACACACACATCGCCCCTCAGGGCGGAGGCTGTACTCTCTCCCCACACACACACACACACACACACACACACATACACAGCACCTCCCTCAGGGCGGAGGCTGCACTTACACCCCACACACACACACCAAGCGCCCCCCTCAGGGCTGAGGTTGCACTCACTCCCCATACACAAACACAGCGCCCCCTTCAGAGTGGAGGCTGCACTCACTGCACACACACATACACACAGGGCCCCCTTCAGGGTGGAGGCTGCAATCACTCCCCAACACACACACAGCGCCCCTGTCAGTGTGATCGGCTGCACTCACTCCCCACACACACATCGCCCCCTCAGGGCGGAGACTGCGATCACTCCCACACACACACAGACACACACACACTCACACACACACACAGCACTCCCCTCAGTGTGGAGGTTGCACTCACACACACACACAGCGCGCCCCTCAGGGCAGTGGCTGCACTCACTCCACACAGACACACGCAAAGCGCCCCCCTCAGGGCGAATGCTGTACTCACTCCCCACACACAAACAATGCTCCCCTCAGGGCGGAGGCTGCACTCACTCCCCACACACACATACAGCGCCCCCCTCAGGGCGGAGGCTGCACTCACACCCCACACACAAACACACACAGCGACCCATCAGGGCGGAGGTTGCACTCACTCCCCACACACACACACACAGCGCCCCCCTCAGAGCGGAAGATGCACTCACACCCCACACACACACACACACACACACACACACACAGCGCCCCCATCAGGTTGGAGGCTGCACTCACTCCCCACACACACACACCGCTCCCCTCAGAGCGGAGACTGCACTCACTCCCCACACACACACACATACAGCGCCCTCTCAGGGCGGAGGCTGTACTCTCTCCCCACACACACACACACACACAGCGCCCCCTCAGAGTGGAGGCTGCACACACTGTCCACACACACACACACAGCGCCTCCTCAGGGCAGAGGCTGTACTCTCTCCCCACACACACACACCCAGCGCCTCCCTCAGGGCTGAGGCTGCACTCACTCCCCACACACACATCGCCCCCTCAGGGCGGAGGCTGCACTCACTCCCCACACACCCTAAGCGCCCCCTTCAGAGTGGAGGCTGCACTCACTCCCCACACACACACAGCGCTTCCCCAGCGTGGAGTCTGCACTCACTCCCCACACACACACACACACATACAGCGCCCCCTCAGGGCGGAAGCTGTACTCTCTCCCCACACACACACACACACACAAACACACAACGCCCCCTCAGGGCGGAGGCTGCACTCACTCCCCACACATACACATTGCGCCCCCCCCTGAGGGCGGAGTATGCACTCACTCCCCACATACACAGCGCCCCCCTCAGAGTGGAGGCTGTATTCTCTCCCCACACACACACACACACATACAGTGCCCCCTCAGGGCGGAGGCTGTATTCTCTCCCCACACACACACACACAGCGCCCCCTCAGAGTGGAGGCTGCACACACTGTCCACACACACACACACACAGCGCCTCCTCAGGGCAGAGGCTGCACTCACTCCCCACACACATACACAGCGCCCCCTCAGGGCGGAGGCTGCACTCTCTCCCCACACACACACACATACAGCGCCCCCTCAGGGCGGAGGCTGTACTCTCTCCCCACACACACACACACACACACAGCGCCCCCTCAGAGTGGAGGCTGCACACACTGTCCACACACACACAGCGTCCCCTCAGGGCGGAGGCTGCACTCACTCCTCACACACAGACATTGCGGCCCCCCTGAGGGCGGAGTATGCACTCACTCCCCGCATACACAGCGCCCCCTCAGGGCGGAGGCGGCACTCACTCCCCACACACACAGCGCCCCCTTCAGAGTGGAGGCTGCACTCACTCCCCTCACACACATCGCCCCCTCAGTGTGGAGGTTGCACTCACTCCCCACACACACTCCGCCGCCGCAGGGCGGAGGCTGCACTCACTGCCCGCACACATACACAGCGCCCCCTCAGGGTGGACGCTGTACTCACTCCCCACACACACACACTCACAGCGTCCCCCTCAGGGCGGAGGCTGCACTTACTCCCCACACACACACAGCGCCCCCGTCAGGGCTGAGGTTGCACTCACTCCCCACACACACACGCACAGCGCCCCCTTCAGAGTGGAGGCTGCACTAGCTGCACACACACATACACACAGCGCCCCCTTCAGGGTGGAGGCTGCACTCACTCCACACACACATATCGCCTCCTCAGGGCGGAGACTGCGATCACTCCCCACACACACACAGACACACACACACTCACACACACAAACAGCGCCCCCTTCATGTTGGAGGCTGCAATCACTCCCCCAACACACACACAGCACCCCGCCCCCCCCAGTGTGGAGACTGCACTCACTCCCCTCACACTCACACACACACACAGCGCCCCCAGCAGGGTGGAGGCTGCACTCACTTCCCACACACACACACAGCGCTCCCCTCAGAGCGGTGGCTGCACTCACTCCCCACACACACATCGCCCCCTCAGGGCGGAGGCTGCCCTCATTCCCTCGACACACACAGCGCCCCCTCAGAGTGGAGGCTGCACACACTGTCCACACACACACACACACACACACACACACAGCGCCCCCTCAGGGCGGAGGCTGTACTCTCTCCCCACACACACATACACAGCGCCCCCTCACGGCGGAGGCTGTACTCTCTCCCCACACACACACACACAGCGCCCCCTCAGGGCGGAGGCTGCACTCACTCCCCACACACACACACACAGCGCCCCCTCAGGGCGGAGGCTGCACTCACTCCCCCCACACACACAGCGCCCCCTTCAGAGTGGAGGCTGCACTCACTCCCCACACACACATCGCCCCCTCAGGGCGGAGGCTGTACTCTCTCCCCACACACACACACACAGCGCCCCCTCAGAGTGGAGGCTGCACACACTGTCCACACACACACACACATCGCCGCCTCAGGGCGGAGGCTGCACTCACTACCCACACACACACACGCACACACAGAATGCCCCCCTTAGGGTGGAGGCTGCACTCACTTCCCACACACACAGCGTCTCCCTCAGGGCGGAGGCTGCACTCACTGCCCGCACACACATACAGCGCCCCCATCAGGTCGGAGGCTGCACTCACTCCCCACACACACACACACAGCGCCCCCCTGAGGGCGGAGGCTGCACTCACTGCCCGCACACACACAGCGGCCCCATCAGGACGGAGGCTGCACTCACTCCCCACCCACACACAGCGCTCCCCTCAGGGTGGAGGCTGCACTCACACCCCACACACAAACACACACAGCGGCCCCATCAGGGCGGAGGTTGCACTAACTCCCCACACACACACACACAGCGCCCCCCTCAGAGCGGAAGCTGCACTCACACCACACACACACACACACACACACACAGCGCCCCCATCAGGGTGGAGGCTGCACTCACTCCCCACACACACACACACCGCTCCACTCAGAGCGGAGACTGCACTCACTCCCCACACAGACACAGTGCCCCCCGAAGAGTGGAGGCTGTACTCTCTCCCCACACACACACACATACAGCGCCCCCTCAGGGCGGAGGCTGTACTCTCTCCCCACACACACACACACAGAGCGCCCCCTCAGAGTAGAGGCTGCACACACTGTCCACACACACAAACACATCGCCTCCTCAGGGCGGAGGCTGCACTCACTCCCCACACACATACACAGCGCCCCCTCAGGGCGGAGACTGTACTCTCTCCCCACACACAAACACCCAGCGCCTCCCTCAGGGCTGAGGCTGCACTCACTCCCCACACACACATCGCCCCCTCAGGGCGGAGGATGCACTCACTCCCCACACACACAGCGCCCCCTCAGGGCGGAGGCGGCACTCACTCCCCACACACACACACACACACACACACACAGAACGCCCACCTCAGGGCGGAGGCTGCACTCACTCCGAACTCACACACAGTGCCCCCCTCAGGGCGGAGCCGGCACTCACTCCCCACACACACATCGCCCCCTCAGGGCGGAGCCGGCACTCACTCCCCATACGCACATCGCCCCCTCAGGGCGGAGCCGGCACTCACTCCCCACACACACAGCATCCCGCTCAGGGCGGAGGCTGCACTTACTCCCCACACACACACAGACACACACACACACACACACACACACACACACACACACAGCGCCCTCCCTCAGGGCGGAGGCTGCACTCACTGCCCGCACACACACACAGCGCCCCCTTCAGGGTGGAGGCTGCACTCACTCCCCACACACACATCGCCCCCTCAGGGCGGAGACTGCGATCACTCCCCACACACACACAGACACACACCCACTCACACACACAAACAGCGCCGCCTTCAGGGTGGAGGCTGCAATCACTCCCCCAACACACACACAGAGCACCCGCCCCCCCAGTGTGGAGGCTGCACTCACTCCCCTCACACTCACACACACACACAGCGCCCCCATCAGGGTGGAGGCTGCACTCACTTCCCACACACACACACAGCGCTCCCCTCAGAGCGGTGGCTGCACTCACTCCCCACACACACATCGCCCCCTCAGAGCGGAGTCTGCCCTCACTCCCCACACACACACAGTGCCCCCCTCAGGGTGGAGGCTGCACTCACTCCCCACACACACATCGCCCCCTCAGGGCGGAGGCTGTACTCTCTCTCCACACACACACACATACAGCGCCCCCTCAGGGCGGAGGCTGTACTCTCTCCCCACACACACACACACAGCGCCCCCTCAGAGTGGAGGCTGCACACACTGTCCACACACACACACACATCGCCCCCTCTGGGCGGAGGCTGCACTCACTCCCCACACACACACATTGCACCCCCCGCTGAGGGCGGAGGATGCACTCAATCCCCACACACACATCGCCCCCTCAGGGCGGAGGCTGCACTCACTACCCACACACACACGCACACACACACACACACACACGGAACGCCCATCTCAGGGCGGAGGCTGCACTCACTACCCACACACACACAGCACCCCACTCAGGGCGGAAGCTGCACTTACTGCCCGCACACACACACAGCGCAGCCCTCAGAGCGGAGGCTGCACTCACTCCCCACACACATACACAGCGCCCCCTTCAGAGTGGAGGCTGCACTCACTGCACACACACATACACACAGCGCCCCCTTCAGTGTGGAGGCTGCACTCACTCCCCTCACACTCACACACACACACAGCACCCCCATCAGGGTGGAGGCTGCACTCACGTCCCACACACACACACAGCGCTCCCCTCAGAGCGGTGGCTGCACTCACTCCCCACACACACATCGCCCCCTCAGGGCGGAGGCTGCCCTCACTCCCCACACACACACAGTGCCCCCCTCAGGGTGGAGGCTGCACTCACTCCCCACACACACATCGCCCCCTCAGGGCGGAGGCTGCACTCACTCCCCACACACATACACAGCGCCCCCTCAGGGCGGAGGCTGCACTCAGTCCCCACACACACACATTGCGCCCCCCGCTGAGGGCGGAGGATGCACTCACTCCCCATACACACATCGCCCCCTCAGGGCGGAGGCTGCACTCACTACCCACACACACACGCACACACACACACACACACACACAGAACGCCCATCTCAGGGCGGAGGCTGCACTCACTCCCCACAAACACACAGCACTCCACTCAGGGCTGAAGCTGCACTCACTGCCCGCACACACATACAGCGCAGCCCTCAGAGCGGAGGCTGCACTCACTCCCCACACACATACACAGCGCCCCCTTCAGAGTGGAGGCTGCACTCACTGCACACACACATACACACAGCGCCCCCTTCACGGTGAAGGCTGCTATCACTCCCCCAACACACACACAGCGCCCCCATCAGTGTGATCGGCTGCACTCATTCCCCACACACACATCGCCCCCTCAGGGCGGAGACTGCGATAACTCCCCACACACACAGGCACACACACACTCACACACACACACAGCACTCCCCTCAGTGTGGAGGTTGCACTCACTCCCCACACACACTCCGCCGCCGCAGGGCAGTGGCTGCACTCACTCCACACAGACACACGCAAAGCGCCCCCCTCAGGGCGAATGCTGTACTCACTCCCCACACACAAACAATGCTCCCCTCAGGACAGAGGCTGCACTCACTTCCCACACACACATACAGCGCCCCCCTCAGGACGGAGGCTGCACTCACTGCCCGCACACACACAGCGGCCCCATCAGGACGGAGGCTTCACTCACACCCCACACACACATACACACACACAGCGCCCCCATCAGGGTGGAGGCTGCACTCACTCTCCACACACACACACACATACAGCGCCCCCCTTGGTGCGGAGGCTGCACTCACTCCCCACACACACATCGCTCCCTCAGGGTGGAGGCTGCACTCATTCCCCACACACACACAGCGCTCCCCTCAGGGTGGAGGCTGCACTCACACCCCACACACACAGCGGCCCCATCAGGGCGGAGGTTGCACTCACTCCCCACACACACATCGCCCCTCAGGGCGGAGGCTGTACTCTCTCCCCACACACACACACACACACACACACACACATACACAGCACCTCCCTCAGGGCGGAGGCTGCACTTACACCCCACACACACACACCAAGCGCCCCCCTCAGGGCTGAGGTTGCACTCACTCCCCATACACAAACACAGCGCCCCCTTCAGAGTGGAGGCTGCACTCACTGCACACACACATACACACAGGGCCCCCTTCAGGGTGGAGGCTGCAATCACTCCCCAACACACACACAGCGCCCCTGTCAGTGTGATCGGCTGCACTCACTCCCCACACACACATCGCCCCCTCAGGGCGGAGACTGCGATCACTCCCACACACACACAGACACACACACACTCACACACACACACAGCACTCCCCTCAGTGTGGAGGTTGCACTCACACACACACACAGCGCGCCCCTCAGGGCAGTGGCTGCACTCACTCCACACAGACACACGCAAAGCGCCCCCCTCAGGGCGAATGCTGTACTCACTCCCCACACACAAACAATGCTCCCCTCAGGGCGGAGGCTGCACTCACTCCCCACACACACATACAGCGCCCCCCTCAGGGCGGAGGCTGCACTCACTACCCACACACACACGCACACACACACACACACACACACAGAACGCCCATCTCAGGGCGGAGGCTGCACTCACTCCCCACAAACACACAGCACTCCACTCAGGGCTGAAGCTGCACTCACTGCCCGCACACACATACAGCGCAGCCCTCAGAGCGGAGGCTGCACTCACTCCCCACACACATACACAGCGCCCCCTTCAGAGTGGAGGCTGCACTCACTGCACACACACATACACACAGCGCCCCCTTCACGGTGAAGGCTGCTATCACTCCCCCAACACACACACAGCGCCCCCATCAGTGTGATCGGCTGCACTCATTCCCCACACACACATCGCCCCCTCAGGGCGGAGACTGCGATAACTCCCCACACACACAGGCACACACACACTCACACACACACACAGCACTCCCCTCAGTGTGGAGGTTGCACTCACTCCCCACACACACTCCGCCGCCGCAGGGCAGTGGCTGCACTCACTCCACACAGACACACGCAAAGCGCCCCCCTCAGGGCGAATGCTGTACTCACTCCCCACACACAAACAATGCTCCCCTCAGGACAGAGGCTGCACTCACTTCCCACACACACATACAGCGCCCCCCTCAGGACGGAGGCTGCACTCACTGCCCGCACACACACAGCGGCCCCATCAGGACGGAGGCTTCACTCACACCCCACACACACATACACACACACAGCGCCCCCATCAGGGTGGAGGCTGCACTCACTCTCCACACACACACACACATACAGCGCCCCCCTTGGTGCGGAGGCTGCACTCACTCCCCACACACACATCGCTCCCTCAGGGTGGAGGCTGCACTCATTCCCCACACACACACAGCGCTCCCCTCAGGGTGGAGGCTGCACTCACACCCCACACACACAGCGGCCCCATCAGGGCGGAGGTTGCACTCACTCCCCACACACACATCGCCCCTCAGGGCGGAGGCTGTACTCTCTCCCCACACACACACACACACACACACACACACATACACAGCACCTCCCTCAGGGCGGAGGCTGCACTTACACCCCACACACACACACCAAGCGCCCCCCTCAGGGCTGAGGTTGCACTCACTCCCCATACACAAACACAGCGCCCCCTTCAGAGTGGAGGCTGCACTCACTGCACACACACATACACACAGGGCCCCCTTCAGGGTGGAGGCTGCAATCACTCCCCAACACACACACAGCGCCCCTGTCAGTGTGATCGGCTGCACTCACTCCCCACACACACATCGCCCCCTCAGGGCGGAGACTGCGATCACTCCCACACACACACAGACACACACACACTCACACACACACACAGCACTCCCCTCAGTGTGGAGGTTGCACTCACACACACACACAGCGCGCCCCTCAGGGCAGTGGCTGCACTCACTCCACACAGACACACGCAAAGCGCCCCCCTCAGGGCGAATGCTGTACTCACTCCCCACACACAAACAATGCTCCCCTCAGGGCGGAGGCTGCACTCACTCCCCACACACACATACAGCGCCCCCCTCAGGGCGGAGGCTGCACTCACTACCCACACACACACGCACACACACACACACACACACACAGAACGCCCATCTCAGGGCGGAGGCTGCACTCACTCCCCACAAACACACAGCACTCCACTCAGGGCTGAAGCTGCACTCACTGCCCGCACACACATACAGCGCAGCCCTCAGAGCGGAGGCTGCACTCACTCCCCACACACATACACAGCGCCCCCTTCAGAGTGGAGGCTGCACTCACTGCACACACACATACACACAGCGCCCCCTTCACGGTGAAGGCTGCTATCACTCCCCCAACACACACACAGCGCCCCCATCAGTGTGATCGGCTGCACTCATTCCCCACACACACATCGCCCCCTCAGGGCGGAGACTGCGATAACTCCCCACACACACAGGCACACACACACTCACACACACACACAGCACTCCCCTCAGTGTGGAGGTTGCACTCACTCCCCACACACACTCCGCCGCCGCAGGGCAGTGGCTGCACTCACTCCACACAGACACACGCAAAGCGCCCCCCTCAGGGCGAATGCTGTACTCACTCCCCACACACAAACAATGCTCCCCTCAGGACAGAGGCTGCACTCACTTCCCACACACACATACAGCGCCCCCCTCAGGACGGAGGCTGCACTCACTGCCCGCACACACACAGCGGCCCCATCAGGACGGAGGCTTCACTCACACCCCACACACACATACACACACACAGCGCCCCCATCAGGGTGGAGGCTGCACTCACTCTCCACACACACACACACATACAGCGCCCCCCTTGGTGCGGAGGCTGCACTCACTCCCCACACACACATCGCTCCCTCAGGGTGGAGGCTGCACTCATTCCCCACACACACACAGCGCTCCCCTCAGGGTGGAGGCTGCACTCACACCCCACACACACAGCGGCCCCATCAGGGCGGAGGTTGCACTCACTCCCCACACACACATCGCCCCTCAGGGCGGAGGCTGTACTCTCTCCCCACACACACACACACACACACACACACACATACACAGCACCCCCCTCAGGGCGGAGGCTGCACTTACACCCCACACACACACACCAAGCGCCCCCCTCAGGGCTGAGGTTGCACTCACTCCCCATACACAAACACAGCGCCCCCTTCAGAGTGGAGGCTGCACTCACTGCACACACACATACACACAGGGCCCCCTTCAGGGTGGAGGCTGCAATCACTCCCCAACACACACACAGCGCCCCTGTCAGTGTGATCGGCTGCACTCACTCCCCACACACACATCGCCCCCTCAGGGCGGAGACTGCGATCACTCCCACACACACACAGACACACACACACTCACACACACACACAGCACTCCCCTCAGTGTGGAGGTTGCACTCACACACACACACAGCGCGCCCCTCAGGGCAGTGGCTGCACTCACTCCACACAGACACACGCAAAGCGCCCCCCTCAGGGCGAATGCTGTACTCACTCCCCACACACAAACAATGCTCCCCTCAGGGCGGAGGCTGCACTCACTCCCCACACACACATACAGCGCCCCCCTCAGGGCGGAGGCTGCACTCACTTCCCACACACACACACACACACACACACACACACAGCGCCCCCCTCAGGGCGGAGGCTGCACTCACTGCCCCACACACATACAGCGCCCCCCTCAGGGTGGAGCATGCACTCACCCATCACACACACACAGCGACCCCCTCAGGACAGAGGCTGCACTCACTCCCCACACACACATACAGCACCCACGTCAGGGCGGAGGCTGCACTCACTCCCCACACAGACACACACAGCGACTCCCTCAGGGTGCAGGCTGCACTCACTGCCCGCACACACACAGCGGCCCCATCAGGGTGGAGGCTGCACTCACTCTCCACACACACACACACACACACACACACACACACACAGAACGCCCACCTCAGGGTGGAGGCTGCACTCACTCCCAACACACACATAGTGCCCCCCTCAGGGCAGATCTGGCACTCACTCCCCACACACACATCGCCCCCCCAGGGCGGAGGCAGCACTCACTCCCCACACACACACACACACCGCGCCCCCTTCAGAGTGGAGGCTGCACTCACTGCACACACACATACACACAGCGCCCTCCTCAGGGTGGAGGCTGCACTCACACCCCACACACACACACATATACACACACACAGTGCCCCCGTCAGGGTGGAGGCTGCACTCCCACCGCACCCCCCCCACACACACACACACACACACAGCGGCCCCATCAGGGTGGAGGCTGCACTCACTCCCCACACACACACACACACAACGCCCCCCTCTGAGCGGAGGTGGCACTCACACCTCACACATACACACACAGCGCCCCCCTCTGAGCGGAGGCTGCACTCACTCCCCACACACACAGACACACACAGCCCCCCCATCAGGGTGGAGGCTGCGCTCACGCCCCACACACACCCAGCGTCCCTCTCAGGACTGAGGCTGCACTCACTCCCCACACACACACACAGCGCCCCCTTCAGCGTGGAGGCTGCAATCACTCCCCCAACACACACACAGCGCCCCATCAGTGTGATAGGCTGCACTAATTCCCCACACACACATCGCGCCCTCAGAGCGGAGACTGCGATCACTCCCCACACACACACAGACACACACACACTCACACACACACACAGCACGCCCCTCAGTGTGGAGGTTGCACTCACTCCCCACACACATACACACACAGCGCCCCTCTCAGAATGGAGATTGCACTCACTCCCCACACACAATCCGCCACCGCAGGGCAGTGGCTGCACTCACTCCACACAGATACACGCAAAGCGCCCCCCTCAGGGCGAATGCTGTACTCACTCCCCACACACACATACAGCGCCCCCCTCAGGGCGGAGGCTGCACTCACTTCCCACACACACACACACACACACACACACACCAAGCGCCCCCCTCAGGGTGAAGGCTGCACTCACTGCCCCACACACATACAGCGCCCCCCTCAGGGCGGAGCATGCACTCACACCCCACACACACACACATACACACACACACAGTGCCCCCGTCAGGGTGGAGGCTGCACTCCCACCGCACCCCCCCCACACACACACACACACACACAGCGGCCCCATCAGGGTGGAGGCTGCACTCACTCCCCACACACACACACACACAACGCCCCCCTCTGAGTGGAGGTGGCACTCACACCTCACACATACACACACAGCGCCCCCCTCTGAGCGGAGGCTGCACTCACTCCCCACACACACAGACACACACAGCCCCCCCATCAGGGTGGAGGCTGCGCTCACGCCCCACACACACCCAGCGTCCCTCTCAGGACTGAGGCTGCACTCACTCCCCACACACACACACAGCGCCCCCTTCAGCGTGGAGGCTGCAATCACTCCCCCAACACACACACAGCGCCCCATCAGTGTGATAGGCTGCACTAATTCCCCACACACACATCGCGCCCTCAGAGCGGAGACTGCGATCACTCCCCACACACACACAGACACACACACACTCACACACACACACAGCACTCCCCTCAGTGTGGAGGTTGCACTCACTCCCCACACACATACACACACAGCGCCCCTCTCAGAATGGAGATTGCACTCACTCCCCACACACAATCCGCCACCGCAGGGCAGTGGCTGCACTCACTCCACACAGATACACGCAAAGCGCCCCCCTCAGGGCGAATGCTGTACTCACTCCCCACACACACATACAGCGCCCCCCTCAGGGCGGAGGCTGCACTCACTTCCCACACACACACACACACACACACACACACCAAGCGCCCCCCTCAGGGTGAAGGCTGCACTCACTGCCCCACACACATACAGCGCCCCCCTCAGGGCGGAGCATGCACTCACTCTCCACACACACACACAGCGCCCCCCTCAGGACAGAGGCTGCACTCACTCCCCACACACAAATTCAGCACCCCCCTTAGGGCGGAGGCTGCACTCAATCCCCACACACACACACACACACACACACAGCGCCCCCCTCAGGGTGGAGGCTGCACTCACTGCCCGCACACACACAGCGGCCCCATCAGGACGGAGGCTGAACTCACTCCCCACACACACACACACACACACACAGCGCCCCCCTCAGGGCGGAGGCTGCACTCACAGCCCGCACACACATACAGCGCCCCCCTCAGGGCGGAGGCTGCACTCACTCCCCAAACACACACACACAGCGCCCCCCTCAGAGCGGTGGCTGCACTCACACCCCACACACACACACATACACACACACACAGCGCCCCCATCGGGGTGGAGGCTGCACTCACTCCCCACAGACAAACACACAGTGCCCCCGTCAGGGTGGAGGCTGCACTCACTCTACACACACACACATTGCGCCCCCCTCTGAGGGCGGAGGATGTTCTCACTCCCCACACACACACACATACAGCGCCCCCTCAGGGCGGAGGCTGTACTCTCTCCCCACACACACACACACAGCGCCCCCTCAGAGTGGAGGCTGCACACACTGTCCACACACACACACACATCGCCCCCTCTGGGCGGAGGCTGCACTCACTCCCCACACACACACATTGCACCCCCCGCTGAGGGCGGAGGATGCACTCAATCCCCACACACACATTGCCCCCTCAGGGCGGAGGCTGCACTCACTACCCACACACACACGCACACACACACACACACACACGGAACGCCCATCTCAGGGCGGAGGCTGCACTCACTACCCACACACACACAGCACCCCACTCAGGGCGGAAGCTGCACTTACTGCCCGCACACACACACAGCGCAGCCCTCAGAGCGGAGGCTGCACTCACTCCCCACACACATACACAGCGCCCCCTTCAGAGTGGAGGCTGCACTCACTGCACACACACATACACACAGCGCCCCCTTCAGTGTGGAGGCTGCACTCACTCCCCTCACACTCACACACACACACAGCACCCCCATCAGGGTGGAGGCTGCACTCACGTCCCACACACACACACAGCGCTCCCCTCAGAGCGGTGGCTGCACTCACTCCCCACACACACATCGCCCCCTCAGGGCGGAGGCTGCCCTCACTCCCCACACACACACAGTGCCCCCCTCAGGGTGGAGGCTGCACTCACTCCCCACACACACATCGCCCCCTCAGGGCGGAGGCTGCACTCACTCCCCACACACATACACAGCGCCCCCTCAGGGCGGAGGCTGCACTCAGTCCCCACACACACACATTGCGCCCCCCGCTGAGGGCGGAGGATGCACTCACTCCCCATACACACATCGCCCCCTCAGGGCGGAGGCTGCACTCACTACCCACACACACACGCACACACACACACACACACACAGAACGCCCATCTCAGGGCGGAGGCTGCACTCACTCCCCACAAACACACAGCACTCCACTCAGGGCTGAAGCTTCACTCACTGCCCGCACACACATACAGCGCAGCCCTCAGAGCGGAGGCTGCACTAACTCCCCACACACATACACAGCGCCCCCTTCAGAGTGGAGGCTGCACTCACTGCACACACACATACACACAGCGCCCCCTTCACGGTGAAGGCTGCAATCACTCCCGCAACACACACACAGCGCCCCCATCAGTGTGATCGGCTGCACTCATTCCCCACACACACATCGCCCCCTCAGGGCGGAGACTGCGATAACTCCCCACACACACAGGCACACACACACTCACACACACACACAGCACTCCCCTCAGTGTGGAGGTTGCACTCACTCCCCACACACACTCCGCCGCCGCAGGGCAGTGGCTGCACTCACTCCACACAGACACACGCAAAGCGCCCCCCTCAGGGCGAATGCTGTACTCACTCCCCACACACAAACAATGCTCCCCTCAGGACAGAGGCTGCACTCACTTCCCACACACACATACAGCGCCCCCCTCAGGACGGAGGCTGCACTCACTTCCCACACACACACAGCGACCCCCTCAGGGCGAAGGCTGCACTCACTGCCCGCACACACACAGCGGCCCCATCAGGACGGAGGCTTCACTCACACCCCACACACACATACACACACACAGCGCCCCCATCAGGGTGGAGGCTGCACTCACTCTCCACACACACACACACATACAGCGCCCCCCTTGGTGCGGAGGCTGCACTCACTCCCCACACACACATCGCTCCCTCAGGGTGGAGGCTGCACTCATTCCCCACACACACACAGCGCTCCCCTCAGGGTGGAGGCTGCACTCACACCCCACACACACAGCGGCCCCATCAGGGCGGAGGTTGCACTCACTCCCCACACACACATCGCCCCTCAGGGCGGAGGCTGTACTCTCTCCCCACACACACACACACACACACACACACACACATACACAGCACCCCCCTCAGGGCGGAGGCTGCACTTACACCCCACACACACACACCAAGCGCCCCCCTCAGGGCTGAGGTTGCACTCACTCCCCATACACAAACACAGCGCCCCCTTCAGAGTGGAGGCTGCACTCACTGCACACACACATACACACAGGGCCCCCTTCAGGGTGGAGGCTGCAATCACTCCCCAACACACACACAGCGCCCCTGTCAGTGTGATCGGCTGCACTCACTCCCCACACACACATCGCCCCCTCAGGGCGGAGACTGCGATCACTCCCACACACACACAGACACACACACACTCACACACACACACAGCACTCCCCTCAGTGTGGAGGTTGCACTCACACACACACACAGCGCGCCCCTCAGGGCAGTGGCTGCACTCACTCCACACAGACACACGCAAAGCGCCCCCCTCAGGGCGAATGCTGTACTCACTCCCCACACACAAACAATGCTCCCCTCAGGGCGGAGGCTGCACTCACTCCCCACACACACATACAGCGCCCCCCTCAGGGCGGAGGCTGCACTCACTTCCCACACACACACACACACACACACACACACACAGCGCCCCCCTCAGGGCGGAGGCTGCACTCACTGCCCCACACACATACAGCGCCCCCCTCAGGGTGGAGCATGCACTCACCCATCACACACACACAGCGACCCCCTCAGGACAGAGGCTGCACTCACTCCCCACACACACATACAGCACCCACGTCAGGGCGGAGGCTGCACTCACTCCCCACACAGACACACACAGCGACTCCCTCAGGGTGCAGGCTGCACTCACTGCCCGCACACACACAGCGGCCCCATCAGGGTGGAGGCTGCACTCACTCTCCACACACACACACACACACACACACACACACACACACAGAACGCCCACCTCAGGGTGGAGGCTGCACTCACTCCCAACACACACATAGTGCCCCCCTCAGGGCAGATCTGGCACTCACTCCCCACACACACATCGCCCCCCCAGGGCGGAGGCAGCACTCACTCCCCACACACACACACACACCGCGCCCCCTTCAGAGTGGAGGCTGCACTCACTGCACACACACATACACACAGCGCCCTCCTCAGGGTGGAGGCTGCACTCACACCCCACACACACACACATATACACACACACAGTGCCCCCGTCAGGGTGGAGGCTGCACTCCCACCGCACCCCCCCCACACACACACACACACACACAGCGGCCCCATCAGGGTGGAGGCTGCACTCACTCCCCACACACACACACACACAACGCCCCCCTCTGAGCGGAGGTGGCACTCACACCTCACACATACACACACAGCGCCCCCCTCTGAGCGGAGGCTGCACTCACTCCCCACACACACAGACACACACAGCCCCCCCATCAGGGTGGAGGCTGCGCTCACGCCCCACACACACCCAGCGTCCCTCTCAGGACTGAGGCTGCACTCACTCCCCACACACACACACAGCGCCCCCTTCAGCGTGGAGGCTGCAATCACTCCCCCAACACACACACAGCGCCCCATCAGTGTGATAGGCTGCACTAATTCCCCACACACACATCGCGCCCTCAGAGCGGAGACTGCGATCACTCCCCACACACACACAGACACACACACACTCACACACACACACAGCACTCCCCTCAGTGTGGAGGTTGCACTCACTCCCCACACACATACACACACAGCGCCCCTCTCAGAATGGAGATTGCACTCACTCCCCACACACAATCCGCCACCGCAGGGCAGTGGCTGCACTCACTCCACACAGATACACGCAAAGCGCCCCCCTCAGGGCGAATGCTGTACTCACTCCCCACACACACATACAGCGCCCCCCTCAGGGCGGAGGCTGCACTCACTTCCCACACACACACACACACACACACACACACACCAAGCGCCCCCCTCAGGGTGAAGGCTGCACTCACTGCCCCACACACATACAGCGCCCCCCTCAGGGCGGAGCATGCACTCACACCCCACACACACACACATACACACACACACAGTGCCCCCGTCAGGGTGGAGGCTGCACTCCCACCGCACCCCCCCCACACACACACACACACACACACAGCGGCCCCATCAGGGTGGAGGCTGCACTCACTCCCCACACACACACACACACAACGCCCCCCTCTGAGCGGAGGTGGCACTCACACCTCACACATACACACACAGCGCCCCCCTCTGAGCGGAGGCTGCACTCACTCCCCACACACACAGACACACACAGCCCCCCCATCAGGGTGGAGGCTGCGCTCACGCCCCACACACACCCAGCGTCCCTCTCAGGACTGAGGCTGCACTCACTCCCCACACACACACACAGCGCCCCCTTCAGCGTGGAGGCTGCAATCACTCCCCCAACACACACACAGCGCCCCATCAGTGTGATAGGCTGCACTAATTCCCCACACACACATCGCGCCCTCAGAGCGGAGACTGCGATCACTCCCCACACACACACAGACACACACACACTCACACACACACACAGCACGCCCCTCAGTGTGGAGGTTGCACTCACTCCCCACACACATACACACACAGCGCCCCTCTCAGAATGGAGATTGCACTCACTCCCCACACACAATCCGCCACCGCAGGGCAGTGGCTGCACTCACTCCACACAGATACACGCAAAGCGCCCCCCTCAGGGCGAATGCTGTACTCACTCCCCACACACACATACAGCGCCCCCCTCAGGGCGGAGGCTGCACTCACTTCCCACACACACACACACACACACACACACACCAAGCGCCCCCCTCAGGGTGAAGGCTGCACTCACTGCCCCACACACATACAGCGCCCCCCTCAGGGCGGAGCATGCACTCACACCCCACACACACACACATACACACACACACAGTGCCCCCGTCAGGGTGGAGGCTGCACTCCCACCGCACACACACACATACACACACACACAGCGCCCCCATCGGGGTGGAGGCTGCACTCACTCCCCACAGACAAACACACAGTGCCCCCGTCAGGGTGGAGGCTGCACTCCCACCGCACCTCCCGCCACACACACACACACACACAGCGGCCCCATCAGGGTGGAGGCTGCACTCACTCCCCACATACACACGCACACAGCGCCCCCCCTCTGAGCGGAGGTGGCACTCACACCCCACACACACACACACACAGCGCCCCCCTCTGAGCGGAGGCTGCACTCACTCCCCACACACACAGACACACACAGCGCCCCCATCAGGGTGGAGGCTGCGCTCACGCCCCACACACACCCAGCGTCCCTCTCAAGACTGAGGCTGCACTCACTCCCCACACACACACACAGCGCCCCCTTCAGCATGGAGGCTGCAATAACTCCCCCAACACACACACAGCGCCCCGTCAGTGTGATAGGCTGCACTAATTCCCCACACACACATCGCGCCCTCAGAGCGGAGACTGCGATCACTCCCCACACACACACAGACACACACACACTCACACACACACACAGCACTCCCCTCAGTGTGGAGGTTGCACTCACTCCCCACACACATACACACACAGCGCCCCTCTCAGAATGGAGATTGTACTCACTCCCCACACACAATCTGCCACCGCAGGGCAGTGGCTGCACTCACTCCACACAGACACACGCAAAGCGCCCCCCTCAGGGCGAATGCTGTACTCACTCCCCACACACAAACAATGCTCCCCTCAGGGCGGAGGCTCCCCTCAGGGCGGAGGCTGCACTCACTGCCCACACACACACAGCGTCCCCCTCAGGACAGAGGCTGCACTCACTCCCCACACACACACACACACACAGCGCCCCCCTCAGGGCGGAGGCTGCACTCACTCCCCACACACACACACACACACAGCGCCCCCCTCAGAGCGGAGGCTGCACTCACTGACAGCACACACATACAGCGCCCCCCTCAGGGCGGAGGCTGCACTCACTCCCCACACACACAGGGCCCCCCTCAGGGCGGAGGCTGCACTCACTCACCACACACACAGCACCCCCATCAGGGTGGAGGCTGCATTCACTCTCCACACACACACACATACAGCGCGCCCCTTAGTGCGGAGGCTGCACTCACTCCCCACACACACATCGCTCCCTCAGGGCGGAGGCTGCACACACACACACAGTGCCCCCATCAGAGCGGAAGCTGCACTCACACCCCACACACAGACACACACACACACACAGCGCTCCCCTCAGAGCGGAGGCTGCACTCAGTCCCCACACACACACACACACACAGCGCGCCCCTTAGTGCGGAGGCTGCACTCACTCCCCACACACACACACACACAGCGCGCCCCTTAGTGCGGAGGCTGCACTCACTCCCCAAATACACATCGCTCCCTCAGGGCGGAGGCTGCACACACACACACACACACACACACACAGTGCCCCCATCAGAGCGGAAGCTGCACTCACACCCCACACACAGACACACAGCGCCCCGCTCAGGGCGGAGGCAGCACTCACTCCCCACACACACACACACACACATACAGCGCCCCTTCAGGGCGGAGGCTGTACTCTCTCCCCACACACACACACACAGCGCCTCCCTCAGGGCTGAGGCTGCACTCACTCCCCACACACACATCGCCCCCTCAGGGCAGAGGCTGCACTCACTCCCCACACACACATCGCCCCCTCAGGGCGGAGGCTGCACTCACTCCCCACACACACATCGCCCCCTCAGGGCGGAGGCTGCACTCACTCCCCACACACACACAGTGTCCCCTTCAGAGTGGAGGCTGCACTCACTCCCCACACACACATCGCCCGCTCAGGGCGGAGGCTGCGCTCACTCCCCACACACACACAGACACACACAGACACACACACAGTGCCCCCCCCTCAGGGCGGAGGCTGCACTTACTCCCCACACACAGACACAGTGCCCCCCCCTCAGGACTGAGGTTGCACTCACTCCCCACACACACACACAGCGCCCCCTTCACAGTGGAGGCTGCAATCACTCCGCCAACACACACACAGCGCCCCCGTCAGTGTGATCGGCTGCACTCATTCCCCACACACACATCGCCCCCTCAGGGCGGAGACTGCGATCACTCCCCACACACACACAGACACACACACACTCACACACACAAACAGCGCCCCCTTCATGGTGGAGGTTGCACTCACACACACACACAGCACGCCTCTCAGGGCAGTGGCTGCACTCACTCCACCCAGAGACACGCAAAGCGCCCCCCTCAGGGCGAATGCTGTACTCACTCCCCACACACAAACAATGCTCCCCTCAGGGCGGAGGTTGCACTCACTTCCCACACACACACACACACACACAGTGCCCCCCTCAGGGCGGAGGCTGCACTCACTGCCCCACACACATAGAGCGCCCCCCTCAGGGCGGAGCATGCACTCACTCTCCACACACACACAGCGCCCCCCTCAGGACAGAGGCTGCACTCACTCCCCACCCACACTCCACCCCCTCAGGGCAGTGGTTGCACTCACTTCACACAGACACACGCAAAGCATCCCTCTCAGGGCGGAGGTTGCACTCACTCCCCACACACACACACAGCGCCCCCCTCAGAGCGGAAGCTGCACTCACACCCCACACACACGACACACACACAGACACAGCGCACCCATCAGGGTGGAGGCTGCACTCACTCCCCACACACACACAGCGCTCGCCTCAGAGCGGAGGCTGCACTCACTCCCCACACACACATTGCCCCCTTCAGGGTGGAGGCTGCACTCACTCCCCACACACACATTGCCCCCTCAGGGTGGAGGCTGCACTCACTCCCCACACACATACAGCGCCCCCCTTAGGGCGGAGGCTGCACTCACTCCCCACACAGACACACAGCGCCCCCCTCAGAGCGGAAGCTACACTCACTCCCCACACACACACACAGCGCCACCCTCAGGGCTGAGTTTGCACTCACTCCCCACACACACACACAGCGCCCCCTTTAGAGTGGAGGCTGCACTAGCTGCACACACACATACACAGCACCCCCCCTCAGTGCGGAGGCTGCACTCACTCCCCTCACACACACACACACAAAGCGCCCCTCTCAGGGCGGAGATTGCACTCACTCCCCACACACACTCCGCCCCCGCAGGGCAGTGGCTGCACTCACTACCCACACACAAACAATGCTCCCCTCAGGGCAGAGTTTGCACTCACTCCTCACACACACACACACACACACACACACACACACACACAGCGCCCCCCTCAGGGCGGAGGCTGCACTCACTGCCCGCACACACACAGCGGCCCCATCAGGACAGAGGCTGCACTCACAACCCACACACACACACATACACACAGCGCCCCCTTCAGGGTGGAGGCTGCAATCACTCCCCCAACACACACACAGCGCCCCCGTCAGTGTGATCGACTGCACTCACTCCCCACATACACATCGCCCACTCAGGGCGGAGACTGCAATCACTCCCAACACACACACAGACACACACACACTCACACACACACACAGCACTCCCCTCATTGTGGAGGTTGCACTCACACACACACACAGCACGCCCCTCAGGGCAGTGGCTGCACTCACTCCACCCAGACACACGCAAAGCGCCCCCCTCAGGGCGAATGCTGTACTCACTCCCCACACACAAACAATGCTCCCCTCAGGGCGGAGGCTGCACTCACTTCCCACACACACACACACACCCAGCGCCCCCCTCAGGGCGGAGGCTGCACTCACTGCCCCACACACATAGAGCGCCCCCCTCAGGGCGGAGCATGCACTCACTCTCCACACACACACAGCGCCCCCCTCAGGACAGTGGCTGCACTCACTCCCCACCCACACTCCACCCCCTCAGGGCAGTGGTTGCACTCACTTCACACAGACACACGCAAAGCATCCCTCTCAGGGCGGACGCTGCACTCACTGCCCACACACACACAGCGCCCCCCTCAGGACAGAGGCTGCACTCACTCCCCACACACACACACAGCGCCCCCATCAGGGTGGAGGCTGCACTCACTCTCCACACACACACACACACACACATACAGCGCCCCCACTTAGTGCGGAGGCTGCACTCACTCCCCACACACACATCGCTCTCTCAGGGCGGAGGTTGCACGCACTCCCCACACACAGCGCTCCCCTCTAGGTGGAGGCTGCACTCACATCACACACACACACACACAGCGCCTCCATCAGGGTGGAGGCTGCACTCACTGCCCGCACACACACAGCGGCCCCATCAAGGCGGAGGTTGCACTCACTCCCCACACACACACACACACACAGCGCCCCCCCCTCAGGGGGAAGGCTGCACTTACACCACACACACACACACACACACACACACACAACGCCCCCATCAGGGTGGAGGCTGCACTCACTCCCCACACACACACAGCGCACCCTTCAGAGTGGAGGTTGCACTCACTCCCCACACACACATCGCCCCCTCAGGGCGGAGGCTGCACTCACTCCCCACACACACACAGCGCCCCCTTCACAGTGGAGGCTGCACTCACTCCCCACACACACACACACACAGCGTCCCCCTCAGGGCGGAGGCTGCACTTACTCCCCACACATACACACAGCGTCCCCCTCAGGGCGGAGGCTGCACTCACTCCCCACACACACACACAGCGCACCCTTCAGAGTGGAGGCTGCACTCACTGCACACACACATACACACCGCGCCCCCTTCAGGGTGGAGGCTGCAATCACTCTCCCAACACACACACAGCGCCCCCGTCAGTGTGATAGGCTGCACTCACTTCCCACACACACATCGCCCCCTCAGGGCGGAGATTGCGATTGCTCCCCACACACACACAGCGCGCCCCTCAGTGCGGAGGCTGCACTCACTCCCCTCACACACACACTCACAGCGCCCCTCTCAGGGCGGAGAATGCACTCACTCCCCACACACACACAGCGCCCCCCCTCAGGGTGGAGGCTGAACTCACTGCCCGCACACACACAGCGGCCCCATCAGGGCGGAGGTTGCACTCACTCCCCACACACACACACAGCGCACCCTTCAGAGTGGAGGCTGCACTCACTGCACACACACATACACACCGCGCCCCCTTCAGGGTGGAGGCTGCAATCACTCTCCCAACACACACACAGCGCCCCCGTCAGTGTGATAGGCTGCACTCACTCCCCACACACACATCGCCCCCTCAGGGCGGAGACTGCGATCGCTCCCCACACACACACAGCGCGCCCCTCAGTGCGGAGGCTGCACTCACTCCCCTCACACACACACTCACAGCGCCCCCCTCAGGGTGGAGGCTGAACTCACTCCCCGCACACACACAGCGGCCCCATCAGGGCGGAGGTTGCACTCACTCCCCACACACACACACATCGCTCCCTCAGGGTGGAAGCTGCACTCACTCCCCACACACACACAGCGCTCCCCTCAGGGTGGAGGCTGCACTCACACCCCACACACACACACACACACAGCGTCCCCATCAGGGTGGAGGCTGCACTCACTGCCCGCACACACACAGCGCTCCCCTCAGGGTGGAGGTTGCACTCACTCCCCACACACACACACACACACACACACACACACACACACACAGCGCCCCCCACTCAGAGCGGAAGCTGCACTCACACCCCACACACACACACACGCTCCCCTCAGAGCGGAGGCTGCACTCACTCCCGACACACACACAGCGCCCCCCCTCAGAGTGGAGGTTGCACTCACTCCTCACACACACATCGCCCCCTCAGGGCGGAGGCTGTACTCTCTCCCGACACACACACACACAGCGCCCCCTCAGAGTGGAGGCTGCACACACTGTCCACACACACACACACATCGCCCCCTCAGGGCAGAGGCTGTACTCACTCCCCACACACATACACAGCGCCCCCTCAGGGCGGAGGCTGTACTCTCTCCCCAAACACACATACACAGCACCCCCTCTGGGCGGAGGCTGTACTCTCTCCCCAAACACACATACACAGCGCCCCCTCAGGGAGGAGATGTACTCGCTCCCCACACACACATCGCTCCCTCAGGGTGGAAGCTGCACTCACTCCCCACACACACACAGCGCTCCCCTCAGGGTGGAGGCTGCACTCACACTCCACACACACACACACACACACAGCGTCCCCATCAGGGTGGAGGCTGCACTCACTGCCCGCACACACACAGCGCTCCCCTCAGGGTGGAGGTTGCACTCACTCCCCACACACACACAGCGCTCCCCTCAGGGTGGAGGCTGCACTCACACCCCACACACACACACACACACAGCGTCCCCATCAGGGTGGAGGCTGCACTCACTGCCCGCACACACACAGCGCTCCCCTCAGGGTGGAGGTTGCACTCACTCCCCACACACACACACACACACACACACACACAGCGCCCCCCACTCAGAGCGGAAGCTGCACTCACACCCCACACACACACACACGCTCCCCTCAGAGCGGAGGCTGCACTCACTCCCGACACACACACAGCGCCCCCCCTCAGAGTGGAGGTTGCACTCACTCCTCACACACACATCGCCCCCTCAGGGCGGAGGCTGTACTCTCTCCCGACACACACACACACAGCGCTCCCTCAGAGTGGAGGCTGCACACACTGTCCACACACACACACACATCGCCCCCTCAGGGCAGAGGCTGTACTCACTCCCCACACACATACACAGCGCCCCCTCAGGGCGGAGGCTGTACTCTCTCCCGAAACACACATACACAGCACCCCCTCTGGGCGGAGGCTGTACTCTCTCCCCAAACACACATACACAGCGCCCCCTCAGGGAAGAGATGTACTCACTCCCCACACACACATCGCCCCCTCAGGGCGGAGGCTGCACTCACTCCCCACACACACATCACCCCCTCAGGGCGGAGGCTGCACACACGCCCCCCACATACACAGTTCCCCCCTCCGGGCGGAGACTGCGATCACTCCCCACAGACACACACACACACAGCGCCCCCCTCAGGGCGGAGATTGCACTCACTCCCCACCCACACTCCACCCTCTCAGGGCAGTGGTTGCACTCACTTCACACAGACACACGCAAAGCATCCCTCTCAGGGCGGACGCTGCACTCACTGCCCACACACACACAGCGCCCCCCTCAGGACAGAGGCTGCACTCACTCCCCACACACACACACAGCGCCCCCATCAGGGTGGAGGCTGCACTCACTCTCCACACACACACACACACACATACAGCGCCCCCACTTAGTGCGGAGGCTGCACTCACTCCCCACACACACATCGCTCTCTCAGGGCGGAGGTTGCACGCACTCCCCACACACACACAGCGCTCCCCTCTGGGTGGAGGCTGCACTCACATCACACACACACACACACACAGCGCCTCCATCAGGGTGGAGGCTGCACTCACTGCCCGCACACACACAGCGGCCCCATCAAGGCGGAGGTTGCACTCACTCCCCACACACACACACACACACAGCGACCCCCTCAGGGGGAAGGCTGCACTTACACCACACACACACACACACACACACACACAGCGCCCCCATCAGGGTGGAGGCTGCACTCACTCCCCACACACACACAGCGCCCCCTTCAGAGTGGAGGTTTCACTCACTCCCCACACACACATCGCCCCCTCAGGGCGGAGGCTGCACTCACTCCCCACACACACACAGCGCCCCCTTCACAGTGGAGGCTGCACTCACTCCCCACACACACACACACACAGCGTCCCCCTCAGGGCGGAGGCTGCACTTACTCCCCACACATACACACAGCGTCCCCCTCAGGGCGGAGGCTGCACTCACTCCCCACACACACACACAGCGCACCCTTCAGAGTGGAGGCTGCACTCACTGCACACACACATACACACCGCGCCCCCTTCAGGGTGGAGGCTGCAATCACTCTCCCAACACACACACAGCGCCCCCGTCAGTGTGATAGGCTGCACTCACTCCCCACACACACATCGCCCCCTCAGGGCGGAGACTGCGATCGCTCCCCACACACACACAGCGCGCCCCTCAGTGCGGAGGCTGCATTCACTCCCCTCACACACACACTCACAGCGCCCCTCTCAGGGCGGAGAATGCACTCACTCCCCACACACACACAGCGCCCCCCCTCAGGGTGGAGGCTGAACTCACTGCCCGCACACACACAGCGGCCCCATCAGGGCGGAGGTTGCACTCACTCCCCACACACACACACAGCGCCCCCCTCAGAGCGGAAGCTGCACTCACACCCCACACACACGACACACACACAGACACAGCGCCCCCATCAGGGTGGAGGCTGCACTCACTCCCCACACACACACAGCGCTCGCCTCAGAGCGGAGGCTGCACTCACTCCCCATACACACATCGTTCCCTCAGGGCGGAGACTGCACTCATTCCCCCCACACACACAGCGCCCCCCTCAGGGCGGAGGCTACACTCACTCCCCACACACGCATTGCCCCCTCAGGGTGGAGGCTGCACTCACTCCCCACACACATACAGCGCCCCCCTCAGAGCGGAAGCTGCACTCACTCCCCACACACACACACAGCGCCCCCCTCAGGGCTGAGTTTGCACTCACTCCCCACACACACACACAGCGCCCCCTTCAGAGTGGAGGCTGCACTAGCTGCACACACACATACACAGCACCCCCCCTCAGTGCGGAGGCTGCACTCACTCCCCTCACACACACACACACAAAGCGCCCCTCTCAGGGCGGAGATTGCACTCACTCCCCACACACACTCTGCCCCCGCAGGGCAGTGGCTGCACTCACTCCCCACACACAAACAATGCTCCCCTCAGGGCAGAGTTTGCACTCACTCCTCACACACACACACACACACACACACACACACACACACACACACACAGCGCCCCCCTCAGGACAGAGTCTGCACTTACTCCTCACACACACATACAGCGCCCCCCTCAGGGCGGAGGCTGCACTCACTGCCCGCACACACACAGCGGCCCCATCAGGACAGAGGCTGCACTCACACCCCACACACACACACATACACACAGCGCCCCCTTCAGGGTGGAGGCTGCAATCACTCCCCCAACACACACACAGCGCCCCCGTCAGTGTGATCGACTGCACTCACTCCCCGCATACACATCGCCCACTCAGGGCGGAGACGGCGATCACTCCCAACACACACACAGACACACACACACTCACACACACACACAGCACTCCCCTCATTGTGGAGGTTGCACTCAACACACACACAGCACGCCCCTCAGGGCAGTGGCTGCACTCACTCCACCCAGACACACGCAAAGCGCCCCCCTCAGGGCGAATGCTGTACTCACTCCCCACACACAAACAATGCTCCCCTCAGGGCGGAGGCTGCACTCACTTCCCACACACACACACACACCCAGCGCCCCCCTCAGGGCGGAGGCTGCACTCACTGCCCCACACACATAGAGCGCCCCCCTCAGGGCGGAGCATGCACTCACTCTCCACACACACACAGCGCCCCCCTCAGGACAGAGGCTGCACTCACTCCCCACCCACACTCCACCCCCTCAGGGCAGTGGTTGCATTCACTTCACACAGACACACGCAAAGCATCCCTCTCAGGGCGGACGCTGCACTCACTGCCCACACACACACAGCGCCCCCCTCAGGACAGAGGCTGCACTCACTCCCCACACACACACACAGCGCTCCCCTCTGGGTGGAGGCTGCACTCACATCACACACACACACACACAGCGCCTCCATCAGGGTGGAGGCTGCACTCACTGCCCGCACACACACAGCGGCCCCATCAAGGCGGAGGTTGCACTCACTCCCCACACACACACACACACAGCGCCCCCCTCAGGGGGAAGGCTGCACTTACACCACACACACACACACACACACACAGCGCCCCCATCAGGGTGGAGGCTGCACTCACTCCCCACACACAAACAATGCTCCCCTCAGGGCGGAGGCTGCACTCACTTCCCACACACACACACACCCAGCGCCCCCCTCAGGGCGGAGGCTGCACTCACTGCCCCACACACATAGAGCGCCCCCCTCAGGGCGGAGCATGCACTCACTCTCCACACACACACAGCGCCCCCCTCAGGACAGAGGCTGCACTCACTCCCCACCCACACTCCACCCCCTCAGGGCAGTGGTTGCACTCACTTCACACAGACACACGCAAAGCATCCCTCTCAGGGCGGACGCTGCACTCACTGCCCACACACACACAGCGCCCCCCTCAGGACAGAGGCTGCACTCACTCCCCCCACACACACACAGCGCCCCCATCAGGGTGGAGGCTGCACTCACTCTCCACACACACACACACACACACATACAGCGCCCCCACTTAGTGCGGAGGCTGCACTCACTCCCCACACACACATCGCTCTCTCAGGGCGGAGGTTGCACGCACTCCCCACACACACACAGTGCTCCCCTCTGGGTGGAGGCTGCACTCACATCACACACACACACACACACAGCGCCTCCATCAGGGTGGAGGCTGCACTCACTTCCCGCACACATACAGCGGCCCCATCAAGGCGGAGGTTGCACTCACTCCCCACACACACACAAACACAGCGCCCCCCTCAGGGGGAAGGCTGCACTTACACCACACACACACACACACACACACAGCGCCCCCATCAGGGTGGAGGCTGCACTCACTCCCCACACACACATCGCTCCCTCAGGGCGGAGGCTGCACTCACTCCCCACAGACACACAGCGCCGCCCTCAGGGTGGAGGCTGCACTCACACCCCCCCCACACACACACACACACACACATACAGCGGCCCCATCAGGGCGGAGGTTGCACTCACTCCCCACACACACACACACAGCGCCCCCCTCAGAGCGGAACCTGCACTCACACCCCACACACACACACACACACACACACAGCGTCCCCCTCAGGGCGGAGGCTGCACTCACTCCCCACACATCGACACTGCGCCCCCCTCAGGGCAGAGGCTGCACTCACTCACCACACACACACAGCGCCCCCCTCAGGGTGGAAGCTGCACTCACTCCACACACACACACACATACACACAGCGCCCACTTCAGGGTGGAGGCTGCAATCACTCCCCCAACACACACACAGCGACCCGTCAGTGTGATCGACTGCACTCACTCCCCACATACACATCGCCCACTCAGGGCGGAGACTGCGATCACTCCCCACACACACACAGACACACACACACTCACACACACACACAGCACTCCCCTCAGTGTGGAGGTTGCACTCACACACACACACAGCACGCCCCTCAGGGCAGTGGCTGCACTCACTCCACCCAGACACACGCAAAGCGCCCCACTCAGGGCGAATGCTGTACTCACTCCCCACACACAAACAATGCTCCCCTCAGGGCGGAGGCTGCACTCACTTCCCACACACACACACACACAGCGCCCCCCTCAGGGCGGAGGCTGCACTCACTGCCCCACACACATACAGCGCCCCCCTCAGGGCGGAGCATGCACTCACTCTCCACACACACACAGCGCCCCCCTCAGGACAGAGGCTGCACTCACGCCCCAAACACACATACAGCACCCCCCTCAGGGCGGAGGCTGCACTCACTCCCCACACACACACACACAGCCCCCCGCTAAGGGTGGAGGCTGCACTCACTGCCCGCACACACACAGCGGCCCCATCAGGACGGAGGCTGCACTCACTCCCCACACACACACACACAGCGCTCCCCTCAGGGCGGAGGCTGCACTCACTCCCCACACACACACACACACACACAGCGCCCCCCTCAGAGCGGAGGCTGCACTCACTCCCGACACACACACACATACATACAGCGCCCCCCTTAGTGCGGAGGCTGCACTCACTCCCCACACACACATCGCTCCCTCAGGGTGGAAGCTGCACTCACTCCCCACACACACACAGCGCTCCCCTCAGGGTGGAGGCTGCACTCACACCCCACACACACACACACACACAGCGTCCCCATCAGGATGGAGGCTGCACTCACTGCCCGCACACACACAGCGCTCCCCTCAGGGTGGAGGTTGCACTCACTCCCCACACACACACACACACACACACACACACACAGCGCCCCCCACTCAGAGCGGAAGCTGCACTCACACCCCACACACACACACACGCTCCCCTCAGAGCGGAGGCTGCACTCACTCCCGACACACACACAGCGCCCCCCCTCAGAGTGGAGGTTGCACTCACTCCTCACACACACATCGCCCCCTCAGGGCGGAGGCTGTACTCTCTCCCGACACACACACACACAGCGCCCCCTCAGAGTGGAGGCTGCACACACTGTCCACACACACACACACATCGCCCCCTCAGGGCAGAGGCTGTACTCACTCCCCACACACATACACAGCGCCCCCTCAGGGCGGAGGCTGTACTCTCTCCCCAAACACACATACACAGCACCCCCTCTGGGTGGAGGCTGTACTCTCTCCCCAAACACACATACACAGCGCCCCCTCAGGGAGGAGATGTACTCGCTCCCCACACACACATCGCTCCCTCAGGGTGGAAGCTGCACTCACTCCCCACACACACACAGCGCTCCCCTCAGGGTGGAGGCTGCACTCACACCCCACACACACACACACACACAGCGTCCCCATCAGGGTGGAGGCTGCACTCACTGCCCGCACACACACAGCGCTCCCCTCAGGGTGGAGGTTGCACTCACTCCCCACACACACACACACACACACACACACACACACACACAGCGCCCCCCACTCAGAGCGGAAGCTGCACTCACACCCCACACACACACACACGCTCCCCTCAGAGCGGAGGCTGCACTCACTCCCGACACACACACAGCGCCCCCCCTCAGAGTGGAGGTTGCACTCACTCCTCACACACACATCGCCCCCTCAGGGCGGAGGCTGTACTCTCTCCCGACACACACACACACAGCGCCCCCTCAGAGTGGAGGCTGCACACACTGTCCACACACACACACACATCGCCCCCTCAGGGCGGAGGCTGTACTCTCTCCCCAAACACACATACACAGCACCCCCTCTGGGCGGAGGCTGTACTCTCTCCCCAAACACACATACACAGCGCCCCCTCAGGGAGGAGATGTACTCGCTCCCCACACACACATCGCCCCCTCAGGGCGGAGGCTGCACTCACTCCCCACACACACATCGCCCCCTCAGGGCGGAGGCTGCACTCACGCCCCCCACATACACAGTTCCCCCCTCCGGGCGGAGACTGCGATCACTCCCCACAGACACACACACACACAGCGCCCCTCTCAGGGCGGAGATTGCACTCACTCCCCACCCACACTCCACCCCCTCAGGGCAGTGGTTGCACTCACTTCACACAGACACACGCAAAGCATCCCTCTCAGGGCGGACGCTGCACTCACTGCCCACACACACACAGCGCCCCCCTCAGGACAGAGGCTGCACTCACTCCCCACACACACACACAGCGCCCCCATCAGGGTGGAGGCTGCACTCACTCTCCACACACACACACACACACATACAGCGCCTCCATCAGGGTGGAGGCTGCACTCACTGCCCGCACACACACAGCGGCCCCATCAAGGCGGAGGTTGCACTCACTCCCCACACACACACACACACACAGCGGCCCCCTCAGGGGGAAGGCTGCACTTACACCACACACACACACACACACACACACACACACAGCGCCCCCATCAGGGTGGAGGCTGCACTCACTCCCCACACACACACAGCGCCCCCTTCAGAGTGGAGGTTGCACTCACTCCCCACACACACATCGCCCCCTCAGGGCGGAGGCTGCACTCACTCCCCACACACACACAGCGCCCCCTTCACAGTGGAGGCTGCACTCACTCCCCACACACACACACACACAGCGTCCCCCTCAGGGCGGAGGCTGCACTTACTCCCCACACATACACACAGCGTCCCCCTCAGGGCGGAGGCTGCACTCACTCCCCACACACACACACAGCGCACCCTTCAGAGTGGAGGCTGCACTCACTGCACACACACATACACACCGCGCCCCCTTCAGGGTGGAGGCTGCAATCACTCTCCCAACACACACACAGCGCCCCCGTCAGTGTGATAGGCTGCACTCACTCCCCACACACACATCGCCCCCTCAGGGCGGAGACTGCGATCGCTCCCCACACACACACAGCGCGCCCCTCAGTGCGGAGGCTGCACTCACTCCCCTCACACACACACTCACAGCGCCCCTCTCAGGGCGGAGAATGCACTCACTCCCCACACACACACAGCGCCCCCCCTCAGGGTGGAGGCTGAACTCACTGCCCGCACACACACAGCGGCCCCATCAGGGCGGAGGTTGCACTCACTCCCCACACACACACACAGCGCCCCCCTCAGAGCGGAAGCTGCACTCACACCCCACACACACGACACACACACAGACACAGCGCCCCCATCAGGGTGGAGGCTGCACTCACTCCCCACACACACACAGCGCTCGCCTCAGAGCGGAGGCTGCACTCACTCCCCATACACACATCGTTCCCTCAGGGCGGAGACTGCACTCACTCCCCCCACACACACAGCGCCCCCCTCAGGGCGGAGGCTGCACTCACTCCCCACACACACATTGCCCCCTTCAGGGTGGAGGCTGCACTCACTCCCCACACACACATTGCCCCCTCAGGGTGGAGGCTGCACTCACTCCCCACACACATACAGCGCCCCCCTTAGGGCGGAGGCTGCACTCACTCCCCACACAGACACACAGCGCCCCCCTCAGAGCGGAAGCTGCACTCACTCCCCACACACACACACAGCGCCCCCCTCAGGGCTGAGTTTGCACTCACTCCCCACACACACACACAGCGCCCCCTTCAGAGTGGAGGCTGCACTAGCTGCACACACACATACACAGCACCCCCCCTCAGTGCGGAGGCTGCACTCACTCCCCTCACACACACACACACAAAGCGCCCCTCTCAGGGCGGAGATTGCACTCACTCCCCACACACACTCCGCCCCCGCAGGGCAGTGGCTGCACTCACTCCCCACACACAAACAATGCTCCCCTCAGGGCAGAGTTTGCACTCACTCCTCACACACACACACACACACACACACACACACATACACACAGCGCCCCCCTCAGGACAGAGTCTGCACTTACTCCTCACACACACATACAGCGCCCCCCTCAGGGCGGAGGCTGCACTCACTGCCCGCACACACACAGCGGCCCCATCAGGACAGAGGCTGCACTCACACCCCACACACACACACATACACACAGCGCCCCCTTCAGGGTGGAGGCTGCAATCACTCCCCCAACACACACACAGCGCCCCCGTCAGTGTGATCGACTGCACTCACTCCCCACATACACATCGCCCACTCAGGGCGGAGACTGCGATCACTCCCAACACACACACAGACACACACACACTCACACACACACACAGCACTCCCCTCATTGTGGAGGTTGCACTCACACACACACACAGCACGCCCCTCAGGGCAGTGGCTGCACTCACTCCACCCAGACACACGCAAAGCGCCCCCCTCAGGGCGAATGCTGTACTCACTCCCCACACACAAACAATGCTCCCCTCAGGGCGGAGGCTGCACTCACTTCCCACACACACACACCCCCAGCGCCCCCCTCAGGGCGGAGGCTGCACTCACTGCCCCACACACAAACAATGCTCCCCTCAGGGCGGAGGCTGCACTCACTTCCCACACACACACACCCCCAGCGCCCCCCTCAGGGCGGAGGCTGCACTCACTGCCCCACACACATAGAGCGCCCCCCTCAGGACAGAGGCTGCACTCACTCCCCACCCACACTCCACCCCCTCAGGGCACTGGTTGCACTCACTTCACACAGACACACGCAAAGCATCCCTCTCAGGGCGGACGCTGCACTCACTGCCCACACACACACAGCGCCCCCCTCAGAACAGAGGCTGCACTCACTCCCCACACACACACACACAGCGCCCCCATCAGGGTGGAGGCTGCACTCACTCTCCACACACACACACACACACACATACAGCGCCCCCACTTAGTGCGGAGGCTGCACTCACTCCCCACACACACATCGCTCTCTCAGGGCGGAGGTTGCACGCACTCCCCACACACACACAGCGCTCCCCTCTGGGTGGAGGCTGCACTCACATCACACACACACACACACAGCGCCTCCATCAGGGTGGAGGCTGCACTCACTGCCCGCACACACACAGCGGCCCCATCAAGGCGGAGGTTGCACTCACTCCCCACACACACACACACACACAGCGCCCCCATCAGGGTGGAGGCTGCACTCACTCCCCACACACAAACAATGCTCCCCTCAGGGCGGAGGCTGCACTCACTTCCCACACACACACACACCCAGCGCCCCCCTCAGGGCGGAGGCTGCACTCACTGCCCCACACACATAGAGCGCCCCCTCAGGGCGGAGGCTGCACTCACTCCCCACACACACACAGCGCCCCCTTCACAGTGGAGGCTGCACTCACTCCCCACACACACACAACACACAGCGTCCCCCTCAGGGCGGAGGCTGCACTCACTCCCCACACACACATTGCCCTCTTCAGGGTGGAGGCTGCACTCACTCCCCACACACACATTGCCCCCTCAGGGTGGAAGCTGCACTCACTCCCCACACACATACAGCGCCCCCCTTAGGGCGGAGGCTGCACTCACTCCCCACACACACACACAGCACCCCCATGGTGGAGGCTGCACTCACTCCCCACACACACACACAGCGCCCCCCTCAGAGCGGAAGCTGCACTCACTCCCCACACACACACACAGTGCCCTCCTCAGGGCTGAGTTTGCACTCACTCCCCACACACACACACAGCGCCCCCTTCAGAGTGGAGGCTGCACTAGCTGCACACACACAGACACAGCACCCCCCCTCAGTGCGGAGGCTGAACTCACTCCCCTCACACACACACACACAAAGCGCCCCTCTCAGGGCAGAGATTGCACTCACTCCCCACACACACTCCGTCCCCTCAGGGCAGTGGCTGCACTCACTCCCCACACACAAACAATGCTCCCCTCAGGGCGGAGTTTGCACTTACTCCTCACACACACATACAGCGCCCCCCTCAAGGCGGAGGCTGCACTCACTGCCCGCACACACACAGCGGCCCCATCAGGACAGAGGCTGCACTCACACCCCACACACATACACACACACACACACAGCGCCCCCATGAGGGTGGAGGCTACACTCACTCCCCACACACACACACACACACACAGCGCCCCCATGAGGGTGGAGGCTACACTCACTCCCCACACACACACACACACATACAGCGCCCCCCTCAGGGCGGAGGCTGCACTCACTGCCCGCACACACACAGCGGCCCCATCAGGACAGAGGCTGCACTCACACCCCACACACACACACACACACACACAGCGCCCCCCTTAGGGCGGAGGCTGCACTCTCTCCCCACACACACATCGCTCCCTCAGGGCGGAGGCTGCACTCACTCCCCCCCCCACACACAGCGCCGCCCTCAGGGTGGAGGCTGCACTCACACCCCCCCCACACACACACACACACACACACACACACAGCGCCCCCATCAGGGTGGAGGCTGCACTCACTGCCCGCACACATACAGTGGCCCCATCAGGGCGGAGGTTGCACTCACTCCCCACACACACACACACAGCGCCCCCCTCAGAGCGGAACCTGCACTCACACCCCACACACACACACACACACACACACACACAGCGTCCCCCTCAGGGCGGAGGTTGCACTCACTCCCCACACACAGACACTGCGCCCCCCTCAGGGCAGAGGCTGCACTCACTCACCACACACACACAGCGCCCCCCTCAGGGCGGAGGCTGCACTCACTCCACACACACAGAGAGAGCGCCCCCATCAGGGCGGAGGCTGTACTCACTGCCCTCCCACACAAAGCGCCCCCATCAGGGCGGAGGCTGCACTCACTGCCCTCACATACACAGCGCCCCCCTCAGGGCAGAGGCTGCACTCACTGCCCACACACACACACACAGCGCCCCCCTCAGGACGGAGGCTGCGCTCACTCCCCACACACACACACACACACACACACACACACACTTTCTTTTTCAAAATATACTGTATTCATGTAAAAATTTGCACAATACATTGGAAAGCAGTTCAGTACATTTGGATGCGGTCAGCAATTCCATACAATACATTTGGATGCTGACGGCAGTTCTGTTTCGATACATTTGCTTGCTTTACATTTCGAGGTACAATTCAGTACAATCCAGGATACATTGTAATACAGTCATCAAATTACGTTACATGTGGCACTATACGGTACACGGAATGGGTGAGGGTACAGTTACATTTCTTTGCAACATACATTACGAAACAGAACTTGCATTATACTTGGCACTACATTGGTATTTTCAGATCTATGTATACAAAAAGTTTACAAGTACAGCCCGAGGGGAGTTTTGTACTGATTCCAGCCCCTGGGTTTAAAAACATAGAAATATAGAAACATAGAAAATAGCTGCAGGAGTAGGCCATTCGGCCCTTCGAGCCTGCACCGCCATTCAATAAGATCATGGCTGATCATTCCTTCAGTACCCCTTTCCTGCTTTCTCTCCATACCCCTTGATCCCCTGAACCGTAAGAACCATATCTAACTCGCTCTTGAATATATCCAGTGAACTGGCATCAACAACTCTCTGCAGCTGGGAATTCCACAGGTTAACAACTCTCTGAGTGAAGAAGTTTCTCCTCATCTCAGTCCTAAATGGCCTACCCCTTATCCTAAGACTATGTCCCCTGGTTCTGGACTTCCCCAACATCGGGAACATTCTTCCCGCATCTAACCTGTCCAGTCCCGTCAGAATCTTATGTTTCTATGAGATCCCCTCTCATCCTTCTAAACTCCAGTAAATAAAGGGCCAGTCAATCCAGTCTCTTCTCGTATGACAGCCCAGCCATCCCTGGAATCAGTCTGGTGAACCTTCGCTGCACTCCCTGAATAGCAAGAACGTCCTTCCTCAGACTAGGAGACCAAAACTGAACACAATATTCCAGGTGAGGCCTCACTAAGGCCCTGCACAGCTGCATTAAGACCTCCCTGCTTCTATATATCCCCTAGCTATGAAGGCCAACATACCATTTGCCTTCTTTAACGCCTGCTGGACCTGCATGCCCAATTTCAGTGACTGATGAACCATGACACCCAGGTCTCGTTGCACCTCCCCTTTTCCTAATCTGCCGCCATTCAGATAATATTCTGCCTTCGTGTTTTTGCCCCCAAAATGGATAACCTCACATTTATCCACATTATACTGCATCTGCCATGCATTTGCCCACTCACCTAACTTGTCCAAGTCACCTTGCAGCCTCTTAGCGTCCTCCTCACAGCTCACACTGCCACCCAGTTTAGTGTCATCTGCAAACTTGGAGATATTACACTCAATTCCTTCATCCAAATCGTTAATGTATATTGTAAAGAGCTGGGGTCCCAGCACTGAGCCCTGCGGCACCCCACTAGTCACTGCCTGCCATTGTGAAAAGGACCCGTTTATCCCGACTCTCTGCTTCCTGTCTGCCAACCAGTTCCCTATCCACGTCAGTATATTACCCCCAATACCATGTGCTTTAATTTTTCACAACAATCTCTTGTGCGGGACCTTGTCAAAAGCCCTTTGAAAGTCCAAATACACCACATTCACTGGTTTTCCCTTGTCCACTCTGCTAGTTACATCCTCAAAAAATTCCAGAAGATTCGTCAAGCATGATTTCCCTTTCATAAATCCATGCTGACTTGGACCGATCCTGTCACTGCTTTCCAAATGCGCTGCTATTTCATCCTTCATGATTGATTCCAACATTTTCCCCACTACTGATGTCAGGCTAACCAGTCTATAATTACCCGTTTTCTCTCTCCCTCCTTTTTTAAAAAGTGGTGTTACATTACCTACCCTCCAGTCCATGGGAACAGATCCAGAGTCGATAGACTGTTGGAAAATGATCACCAATGCATCCACTATTTCTAGGGCCACTTCCTTGAGCACTCTGGGATGCAGACTATCAGGCCCCGGGGATTTATCGGCCTTCAATCCCATCAATTTCCCGAACACAATTTCCCACCTAATATGGATATCCTTCAGTTCTTCCTTCGCACTAGACCCACAGTCCTCTAGTACCTTCGGAAGGTTATTTGTATCTTCCTTCGTGAAGACAGAACCGAAGTATTGGTTTAATTGGTCTGCCATTTCTTTGGTCCCCATTATAAATTCACCTGAATCCGACTGCAAGGGACCTACGTTTGTCTTTACTAATCTTTTTCTCTTCACATATTTATAGAAGCTTTTGCAGTCAGTTTTTATGTTCCCTGCAAGCTTCCTCTTGTACTCTATTTCCCCCCTCTTAATTAAACCCTTAGTCCTCCTCTGTTGAATTCTAAATTTCTCCCAGTGCTCAGGTTTGTTGCTTTTTCTAACCAATTTACATGCCTCTTCCTTGGCTTTAACACTATCCTTAATTTCCTTTGTTAGCCATGGTTGAGCTACCTTCCCAGTTTTATTTCTACTCCAGACAAGGATGTACATTTGCTGAAGTTCATCCATGTGATCTTTAAATGTTTGCCATTGCTTATCCATCGTCAACCCTTTGAGTATCGTTTGCCGTGTATTCTAGCCAATTCACACCTCATACCGTCGAAGTTACCTTTCCTTAAGTTCAGGACCCTAGTTTCCGAATTAACTTTGTCACTCTCCATCTTAATAAGGAATTCTACCATATTATGGTCACTTTTCCCCAAGGGGCCTCGCACAACAAGATTGCTAATTAGTCCCTTCTCATTACACATCACCCAGTCTAGGATGGCCAGATCCCTGGTTGGTTCCTCGACATATTGGTCTAGAAAACCATCCCTAATACACTCCAGGAAATCCTCCTCCACCGCATTGCTACCAGTTTGGTTAGCCCAATCAATGTGTAGATTAAAGTCGCCCATGATAACTGCTGTACCTTTATTGCACACATCCCTTATTTCTTGTTTGATGCTGTCCCCAACCTCACTACTACTATTTGGTGGTCTGTACACAACTCCCACTAGCGTTTTCTGCCGTTTGGAATTCCGCAACTCCACCCATACCAATTCCACATCATCCAGGCTAATGTCCTTCCTTACAATTGCATTGATTTCATCTTTAACCAGAAATGCATTCCGCCTCCTTTTCCTTTCTGTCTATCCTTCCTAAATGCTGAATACCCCTGGATGTTCCCAGCCTTGGTCACCCTGGAGCCATGTCTCCATGATGCCGATCACACCGTATCCGTTAACTGCTATCTGCGCAGTTAATTCATCCACCTTGTTTCGAATACTCCTTGCATTGAGGCACAGAGCCTTCAGGCTTGTCTTTTTAACACACTTTGCCCCTTTAGAATTTTGCTGTAATGTGGCCCTTTTTGTTTTTTGCCTTGGGTTACTCTGCCCTCCACTTTTACTATTCTCCTTTCTATATTTTGCTTCTGACTCCATTTTATTTCCCTCTGTCTCCCTGCATAGGTTCCCATCCCCCTGCCATATTAGTTTAACTCCTCCCCAACAGCACTAGCAAACACTCCCCCTAGGGCATTGGTTCCGGTCCTGCCCAGGTGCAGACCGTCCAGTTTGTACTGGTCCCACCTCCCCCAGAAACGGTTCCAATGTCCCAGGAATTTGAATCTCTCCCTTCTGCACCACTCCTCGAGCCTCGTATTTATCTGCGCTATCCTGCGATTCCTACTCTGACTAGCACGTGGCACTGGTAGCAATCCTGAGATTACTACTTTTGAGGTCCTATTTTTTAATATAGCTCCTAGTTCCCTAAATTCGCCTCGTAGGACCTCATCCCGTTTTGTACCTTGGTCATTGGTACCTATATGCACCACAACAACTGGCTGTTCACCCTCCCTTTTCAGAATGTCCTGCACCCGCTCCGAGACATCCTTGACCCTTGCACCA
>NC_092010.1:27801206-27807840 GCF_044704955.1 Pristiophorus japonicus | reverse complement strand
GTGTGTGTCAGAGAGAGAGAAGGGGTGCGTGTGTGAGAGAATGTGTGTGTGTGAGAGAGAGAATGTGTGTGAGTGTGAGAGAGAATGTGTGTGTGTGTGTGAGAGAGTGTGTGTGTGTGAGAGAGAATGTGTGTGTGTGTGAGAGAGAGAATGTGTGTGTGTGAGAGAGAGAATGTGTGTATGTGAGAGAGAGAATGTGTGTGTGTGTGAGAGAATGTGTGTGTGTGAGAGAACGTGCGTGTGAGAGAGAATGTGTGTGCGTGTGAGAGAGAATGTGTGTGTGAGAGAGAACGTGTCTGTATGTGTGTGAGAGAGAATGTGTGTGTGTGTGCGAGATAGTGTGTGTGTGTGTATGTGTGAGAGAGTGTGTGTGTGTGAGAGAGAATGTGTGTGTGTGAGAGAATGTGTGTGTATGTGTGTGAGAGTTAATGTGTGTGTGTGTGAGAGAGAATGTGTGTGTGTGTGAGAGAGAATGTGTGTGTGTGTGAGAGAAAGTGTGTGTGAGAGAGAATGTGTGTGTGTGAGAGAGACAATGTGTGTGTGTGAGAGAAAGAATGTGTGTGTGTGAGACAGAGTATGTGTGTGTGTGTGAGAGAGAACGTGTGTGTGTGTGTGAGTGTGTGAGAGAGAGAATGTGTGTGTATGTGTGTGTGTGAGAGCAAATGTGTGTGTGTGTGAGAGAAAATGTGTGTGTGTGAGAGAGAGAATGTGTGTGTGTGAGAGAGAATGTGTGTGTGTGTGTGTGTGAGAGAGAATGTGTGTGTGTGTGAGAGAGAGAAGGTGTGTGTGTGTATGAGAGAGAGAGTGTGTGTGTGTGAGAGAGAATGTGTGTGTGTGTGTGAGAGAGAGAGTGTCTCTGTGTTTGAGAGAATGTGTGTGTGTGTGATAGAGAGAGTGTGTGTGTGTGAGAGAGAATATGTGTGCGTGTGAGAGAGAGAATGTGTGTGTTTGTGTGTGAGAGAGAACATGTGTGTGTGAGAGACAGTGAACGGGTGTTTGTGCAAGAGAGAGAATGTGTGTGTGTGAGAGAATGTGTGTTTGTGTCTAAGGGAGAATGTGTGTTTGTGAGAGAGAGTGTGTGTGTGAGAGAATGTATGTGAGTGTGTGTGTCTGAGAGAGAATGTGTGTGAGAGAGAAGGTGTGTTTGTGTGTAAGAGAGAATGTGTGTTTGTGAGAGAGAGTGTGTGTGTGAGAGAATGTATGTGAGTGTGTGTGTGAGAGAATGTGTGTGTGTGAGAGAGAATGTGTGTGTGTGAGAGAGAATGTGTGTGTGTGTGTGTGTGTGTGAGAGAGAGAGTGTCTCTGTGTTTGAGAGAGAACGTGTGTGTGTGTGATAGAGAGAGTGTGTGTGTGTGAGAGAGAATGTGTTTGTGTGTAAGAGAGAATGTGTGTTTGTGAGAGAGAGTGTGTGTGTGTGAGGGGGAGAATGTATGTGAGTGTGTGTGTGTGTGAGAGAATGTGTGTGTGTGAGAGATAATGTGTGTTAGTGAGAGAGAATGTGTGTGTGTGAGAGAGAATGTGTGTGTGTGAGAGAGAATGTGTGTGTGTGAGAGAGAATATGTGTGTTGTGAGAGAGAATATGTGTGTGATAGAGAGAGTGTGCGTGTGAGAGAGAATGTGTGTGTGTGTGGGAGAGTGTGTGTGTGTGAGAGAGAATGTGTTTGTGTGAGAGAGAATGTGTGTGTGAGAGAGAGAATGTGTGTTTGTGTGTGAGAGAGAATGTGTGTTTGTGCGAGAGAGTGTGTGTGTGTGAGAGAGAGAATGTGTGTGTGTGAGAGAGAATGCGTGTGTGTGAAAGAGAGAATGTGTGTGTGTGAGAGAGAATGTGTGTGTGTGAGATAGAATGTATGTGTGTGTGTGAGAGAATGTGTGTGTGTGAGAGAGAATGTGTGTGTGTGAGAGAGAGAATGTGTGTGATTGTTTGAGAGAGAGAACGTGTGTGTGTGTGTGAGAGAAAATGTGTGTGTGAGTGTTTGTGTGTGTGAGAGAGAATTTGTGTGTGTGAGAGAGAATGTGTGTGTGTGAGAGAGAGTGTGTGTGTGTGTGTGAGTGTGTGTGAGATAGAATGTGTGTGTGTGAGAGAGAGAATGTGTGTGTTTGTGTGAGAGAGAGAACGTGTGTGAGAGAGTGTGTGTGTATGTGTGTGAGAGAGAATGTGTGTATGTGTGTGTGTGAGAGCAAATGTGTGTGTGTGTGTGAGAGAGAAAGTGTGTGTGTGAGAGAGAGAATGTGTGTGTGTGTGAGGAAGAATACGAGTTTGAGAGAGAATGTGTGTGTGTGAGAGAGAATGTGTGTGTGTGAGAGAGAATGTGTGTGTGTGTGAGAGAATGTGTGTGTGTGAGAGAGAGAATGTGTGTGTGTGAGAGAGAGAATGTGTGTGTGTGTGAGAGAGAGAAGTGTTTGTGAGAGAGAATGCGTTTGTGTGTGAGAGAGAATGTGTGTGTGTGAGAGAGAATGTGTGTGTGTGTGAGAGAATGTGTGTGTGTGAGAGAGAGAATGTGTGTGTGTGTGTGTGAGAGAGAGAATGTGTGTTTGTGAGAGAGAATGCGTGTGTGTATGAGAGAGAATGTGTGTGTGTGAGAGAGAATGTGTGAGTGTGAGAGAGAGTGTGTGTGTGAGAGAGAATGTGTGTGTGTGCGAGAGAATGTGTGTGTGAGAGAGAGAATGTGTGTGTGTGAGAGAGACAATGTGTGTGTGTGAGAGAAAGAATGTGTGTGTGTGAGACAGAGTATGTGTGTGTGTGTGAGAGAGAACGTGTGTGTGTGTGTGTGTGTGTGAGAGAGAGAATGTGTGTGTATGTGTGTGTGTGAGAGCAAATGTGTGTGTGTGTGAGAGAAAATGTGTGTGTGTGAGAGAAGTGTGTGTGTGTGTGGTGTGTGAGAGAGAGAATGTGTGTGTGTGAGAGAGAGAATGTGTGTGTGTGAGATAGAGAATGTGTGTGTGTGTGAGAGAGAGAATGTGTGTTTGTGAGAGAGAATGCGTGTGTGAGAGAGAATGTGTGTGTGAGAGAGAGATGTGTGTGTGTGAGAGAGAGAATGTGTGTGTGTGAGAGAGAATGTGTGTGTGTGTGTGAGAGAATGTGTGTGTGTGTGAGAGAGAGAAGGTGTGTGTGTGTATGAGAGAGAGAGTGTGTGTGTGTGAGAGAGAATGTGTATGTGTGTGTGAGAGAGAGAGTGTCTCTGTGTTTGAGAGATGTGTGTGTGTGTGATAGAGAGTGTGTGTGTGGAGAGAGAATGTGTGTGTTTGTGTGTGAGAGAGAACATGTGTGTGTGAGAGACAGTGAACGGGTGTTTGTGCAAGAGAGAGAATGTGTGTGTGTGAGAGAATGTGTGTTTGTGTGTGTGTGTGTGAGAGAGAATGTGTGTTTGTGAGAGAGAATGCGTGTGTGTATGAGAGAGAATGTGTGTGTGTGAGAGAGAATGTGTGAGTGTGAGAGAGAGTGTGTGTGTGAGAGAGAATGTGTGTGTGTGCGAGAGAATGTGTGTGTGTGAGAGAGACAATGTGTGTGTGTGAGAGAAAGAATGTGTGTGAGACAGAGTATGTGTGTGTGTGTGAGAGAGAACGTGTGTGTGTGTGTGAGTGTGTGAGAGAGAGAATGTGTGTGTATGTGTGTGTGTGAGAGCAAATGTGTGTGTGTGTGAGAGAAAATGTGTGTGTGTGAGAGAAGTGTGTGTGTGTGAGAGAGAGAATGTGTGTGTGTGAGAGAGAGAATGTGTGTGTGTGAGATAGAGAATGTGTGTTTGTGAGAGAGAGTGTGTGTGTGTGAGAGAGAGAATGTATGTGAGTGTGAGAGAATGTGTGTGTGTGTGTGTGTGTCTGAGAGAGAATGTGTGTGTGTGAGAGAGAAGGTGTGTTTGTGTGTAAGAGAGAATGTGTGTTTGTGAGAGAGAGTGTGTGTGTGAGAGAATGTATGTGAGTGTGTGTGTGAGAGAGTGTGTGTGTGTGAGAGAGAATGTGTTTGTGTGTGAGAGAGAATGTGTGTGTGTGAGAGAGAATGTGTGTGTGTGTGTGTGTGAGAGAGAGAGTATCTCTGTGTTTGAGAGAGAACGTGTGTGTGTGTGATAGAGAGAGTGTGTGTGTGTGAGAGAGAATGTGTTTGTGTGTAAGAGAGAATGTGTGTTTGTGAGAGAGAGTGTGTGTGTGTGAGGGGGAGAATGTATGTGAGTGTGTGTGTGTGTGAGAGAATGTGTGTGAGAGATAATGTGTGTTAGTGAGAGAGAATGTGTGTGTGTGAGAGAGAATGTGTGTGTGTGAGAGAGAATGTGTGTGTGTGAGAGAGAATATGTGTGTGAGAGAGAATGTGTGTGTGAGAGAGAGATGTGTGTTTGTGTGTGAGAGAGAATGTGTGTTTGTGCGAGAGAGTGTGTGTGTGTGAGAGAGAGAATGTGTGTGTGTGAGAGAGAATGTGTGTTGTGTGAGGGAGAATGTGTGTGTGTGAGATAGAATGTATGTGTGTGTGTGAGAGAATGTGTGTGTGTGAGAGAGAATGTGTGTGTGTGAGAGAGAGAATGTGTGTGATTGTTTGAGAGAGAGAACGTGTGTGTGTGTGTGAGAGAAAATGTGTGTGTGAGTGTTTGTGTGTGTGAGAGAGAATTTGTGTTGTGTGAGAGAGAATGTGTGTGTGTGAGAGAGAGTGTGTGTGTGTGTGTGAGTGTGTGTGAGATAGAATGTGTGTGTGTGAGAGAGAGAATGTGTGTGTGTGTGTCAGAGAGAGAGAAGGGGTGCGTGTGTGAGAGAATGTGTGTGTGTGAGAGAGAGAATGTGTGTGAGTGTGAGAGAGAATGTGTGTGTGTGTGTGAGAGAGTGTGTGTGTGTGAGAGAGAATGTGTGTGTGTGTGAGAGAGAGAATGTGTGTGTGTGAGAGAGAGAATGTGTGTATGTGAGAGAGAGAATGTGTGTGTGTGTGAGAGAATGTGTGTGTGTGAGAGAACGTGCGTGTGAGAGAGAATGTGTGTGCGTGTGAGAGAGAATGTGTGTGTGAGAGAGAACGTGTCTGTATGTGTGTGAGAGAGAATGTGTGTGTGTGTGCGAGATAGTGTGTGTGTGTGTATGTGTGAGAGAGTGTGTGTGTGTGAGAGAGAATGTGTATGTGTGTGAGAGAGAATGTGTGTGTGTGAGAGAATGTGTGTGTATGTGTGTGAGAGTTAATGTGTGTGTGTGTGAGAGAGAATGTGTGTGTGTGTGAGAGAGAATGTGTGTGTGTGTGAGAGAAAGTGTGTGTGAGAGAGAATGTGTGTGTGTGAGAGAGACAATGTGTGTGTGTGAGAGAAAGAATGTGTGTGTGTGAGACAGAGTATGTGTGTGTGTGTGAGAGAGAACGTGTGTGTGTGTGTGAGTGTGTGAGAGAGAGAATGTGTGTGTGTGAGAGAGAATGTGTGTGTGTGTGTGTGTGAGAGAGAATGTGTGTGTGTGTGAGAGAGAGAAGGTGTGTGTGTGTATGAGAGAGAGAGTGTGTGTGTGTGAGAGAGAATGTGTGTGTGTGTGTGAGAGAGAGAGTGTCTCTGTGTTTGTGAGAATGTGTGTGTGTGTGATAGAGAGAGTGTGTGTGTGTGAGAGAGAATATGTGTGCGTGTGAGAGAGAGAATGTGTGTGTTTGTGTGTGAGAGAGAACATGTGTGTGTGAGAGACAGTGAACGGGTGTTTGTGCAAGAGAGAGAATGTGTGTGTGTGAGAGAATGTGTGTTTGTGTCTAAGGGAGAATGTGTGTTTGTGAGAGAGAGTGTGTGTGTGAGAGAATGTATGTGAGTGTGTGTGTCTGAGAGAGAATGTGTGTGAGAGAGAAGGTGTGTTTGTGTGTAAGAGAGAATGTGTGTTTGTGAGAGAGAGTGTGTGTGTGAGAGAATGTATGTGAGTGTGTGTGTGAGAGAATGTGTGTGTGTGAGAGAGAATGTGTGTGTGAGAGAGAATGTGTGTGTGTGTGTGTGTGTGTGAGAGAGAGAGTGTCTCTGTGTTTGAGAGAGAACGTGTGTGTGTGTGATAGAGAGAGTGTGTGTGTGTGAGAGAGAATGTGTTTGTGTGTAAGAGAGAATGTGTGTTTGTGAGAGAGAGTGTGTGTGTGTGAGGGGGAGAATGTATGTGAGTGTGTGTGTGTGTGAGAGAATGTGTGTGTGTGAGAGAGAATGTGTGTGTGTGTGAGAGAATGTGTGTGTGTGAGAGAGCGAATGTGTGTGTGTGAGAGAGAGAATGTGTGTGTGTGTGAGAGAGAGAATGTGTGTTTGTGAGAGAGAATGCGTTTGTGTGTGAGAGAGAATGTGTGTGTGTGAGAGAGAATGTGTGTGTGTGTGAGAGAATGTGTGTGTGTGAGAGAGAGAATGTGTGTGTGTGTGTGTGAGAGAGAGAATGTGTGTTTGTGTGTGAGAGAGAATGTGTGTTTGTGCGAGAGAGTGTGTGTGTGTGAGAGAGAGAATGTGTGTGTGTGAGAGAGAATGCGTGTGTGTGAAAGAGAGAATGTGTGTGTGTGAGAGAGAATGTGTGTGTGTGAGATAGAATGTATGTGTGTGTGTGAGAGAATGTGTGTGTGTGAGAGAGAATGTGTGTGTGTGAGAGAGAGAATGTGTGTGATTGTTTGAGAGAGAGAACGTGTGTGTGTGTGTGAGAGAAAATGTGTGTGTGAGTGTTTGTGTGTGTGAGAGAG